>NC_081559.1:114314364-114474219 GCF_022355385.1 Mustela nigripes | reverse complement strand
GAGGGGGTTTGGGAGAAGGGGGTGGGATTATGGACATTGGGGAGGGTATGTGCTTTGGTGAGTGCTGTGAAGTGTGTAAACCTGGTGATTCACAGACCTGTACCCCTGGGGATAAAAATATATGTTTGTAAAAAAAAAAAAAAAAAAAAGATTAGAGCTGAGATCAAGGAGTTAGAAACCAGAGATACAGTAGAATGTATCAATGAAACTAGAAGCTGGTTTTTTGAAAAAATCTTCCTTGGATTTTAACAATTTCACTGTAATATGTTTTGGTATGGATCTCTCTCAGTTTATCGTTCTTGGAGATTGTTTAGTTTCTTAGATACTTATATTTACGCCTTTCCTCATATTTGAAAGGTTTTTGGCCATTATTTCTTCAAATACTTTTTCTCATTTTCCTTTTTCTCTTTTCCTTCTGGTACTCCTATAATACATTTGTTCTATATTTGATGGCATCCTTCAGGTCCCTTGGGTGCTATTTATTTCTCTTTATTCTTATTTCTTTTTACTCCTCAGACTATATAAGTTCAATTGTCCTATCTTCAAGTTCACTGATCCTAAGTTTCACTTGTTCAAATATGCTGTTTGAACTAGAGAGTTCAAAACCCTCTAGTGAGTTTTAAAATTTAAATTATTGTATTTTTCAGCTCCAGAATTTTGCTTTTTTAAAAGAAATTTTTATTTATTTATCGAGAGAGAGAAGGAGAGAACGAGCACAGGCAGGCAGAGAAGCCGCAGAGGCGGAGGGAGAAGCAGGCTCCCAGCCGAGCAAGGAGCCCGATGTGGGACTCAATCCCAGGATGCTGGGATCCTGACCAGAGCTGAAGGCAGCTGCTTAACCAACTGAGCCACCCAGGCGTCCCGAATTTTGCTTTTTTTTAAAAAAAAAAATTCTTTCTATATCTCTTTTGAAATTTTCATTTTGTTCATATACTATTTTCCTTATTTCCTTTAGTTTTCTATCTACGGTTTCCTTTAATTCATTATACATATTTAAGACAGTTGATTTGACATCTTTGACTAATAATTCAAATGTCAGGGCTTCCTCAGTGATGGTTTCTGCCAAATTATTATTTTTTCCCATTAATGGGATATTCTTTCCTGTTTCTTTGTGCATTTTGTAATTTTTGTTGAGAAGTGGATATTTGAGTATTATTTTGTGGTAACTCTGTAAATTTAATTGTCCCATTCTTCAGGGATAGCTGAAAATTACTTGTTGTGGGCTGGATTCATCTGTTTGACTTTTCAGTACTATTTTTTCAAGGCGTGTGTTCCTTGCCATATGTGGTATCTGTTATTTCTGTTTCATTATCTCTGTGGTCACCTAGTGATCTGATAAAGATTTCCTTAAATTTTTGGCTCCCAAAAGGGGACGAGGCAAATATTGTCTCTTTAAGTCTCTTGGAAACCCCTTCAGCATATGGGGGTTGAAAAAATGTCCACTGTCCTCTGTGCCAGTTCCTCAGTGATCAAAAGCAGCTTTCAGCAATCAATACAGAACCCTGATATATTGCCCACCCTGGCTCCACCATTCTGCACCAGGATTGTAAGGCTGAGGATGTGGGATGGTAGCTACTACCACTTGAAAGGCTGAAATTCCTCCAAATTTACTCTTTATCAAAGTCTCCCCTGGAGCTAAAAATGTTCAGCTTCATTCAGTTCCTACCAGTGCAGTAGTTTTTTAGATGGAAGTATTTCCTACTCCACCATTTTTTGAGACATCACCACTCTTCCTTCTTCTCTCTCTCTCTCTTTTTTTCTAAAGATTTTTTAAATTTATTTTTTTGTCAGAGAGAGAGAGAGAGAGAGAGAGAGAGAGATAAGTAGGCAGAGAGGCAGGCAGAGAGAAGGGGGAAGCAGGCTCCCTGCTGAGCAGAGAACCCGATGTGGGGCTTGATCCCAGCACCCTGGGATCATGACCTGAGCAAAAGGCAGAAGCTTTAACTCACTGAGCCACCCAGGTGTCCCAGTCTTCTTCTCTTGATCCATTTTCTTAGATTAGGAAAACTGTGGTCATTTGTTGCTCATGTTTTGCTTATATGTTCTCCTCTGTTTTGTCTTTCCTCTATTATAAAACATAACGCACATCTGCATATTAGACTCCGAGCAGTCTGACAGTATATTAACCAGTCCATAGTTAAGTAGCCTTTCCCAAAGTCATTTGAGTACAGAACCTTTTGGTTGTATTCCTATGAAGATCCCGTGGGGAAGTGTTCTGTAGCTGATGTCTGCTTTTATTCTTTTCTCATGAAAGCATAAAGGATTGATTTTGTTCTCTCCTCCCCTCTAGTTTTTTAGATTTTCTAGATTACTATCATGGTATTCATTTTTTCGTTTTCTCAATGCATTAGTTTTCTATTTTTTTTTTTTAAAGATTTTTTATTTATTCATTTGACAGAGAGAGATCACAAGCAGGCAGAGAGGCAGGCAGAGAGAGAGAGAGAGGAGGAAGCAGGCTCCCCGCTGAGCAGAGAGCCCGATGCGGGACTCGATCCCAGGACCCTGAGATCATGACCTGAGCCGAAGGCAGCGGCTTAACCCACTGAGCCACCCAGGCGCCCCTAGTTTTCTATTTATTTCCTCTCAAGACATCCTGTAATTTTGATGGGAAAAAACTGCCCTTTTGGCTGTCACAACAAAAAGTCAGTACGACCCAGGAAACAAGCCTTCCATCTTTAACATGGCTTTACTCCTAGCAATAAGTGTCAGCAACATCTTCATTTCAAAGAATCCCAGGTGGCAAATATAAAGGAGAAACAAAAGCAGCTCTGAAGGGGCACCTGGGTGGCTCAGTGGGTTAGCCGCTGCCTTCGGCTCGGGTCATGATCTCAGGGTCTTGGGATCGAGTCCCATGTCGGGCTCTCTGCTCAGCAGGGAGCCTGCTTCTCTCTCTCTCTGCCTGCCTCTCTGTCTACTTGTGATCTCTCTGTCAAATAAATAAATAAATAAATAAATCTTTAAAAAAAAAAAAAAAAGCAGCTCTGAATAAGCCTATGGGTGGGTTCTACCTTGGTCCTCTGGGACTTACCAAACATGGGTTACACCGAAAACCCAAATCAGCTGACAAGAGTTTCTCTTTTGGCATCACAATCTCTTATGTTTACTCAGGGTTCTGATTATTGCTGGTGTCAAGAAGGTACTATTGATTGTGCCCCTCAAATTAACCCAAGTCTCCCCATTTTGCTGCATGGTCTCATAACTCACTTGTTTCCTCAAACCAAAAATTTAGGAGTCTTTGTTTCTTGACTTTCACTCACATAGCACATCAAACCTATCAGCAAATCATGTTGCCTCTGACTCCAAAATATATCCCAAATCTGCTGTTTACCATCCTAACCAAGTCATCAACTTCCTTACACTTGAGCTACTTCCAAAGCCTCCAAGATGCCTTCATTCTAGCCTCCTACAGTCAGTCTCCACAAACTTCAAAGTGTAAACCAGACATCTCTTTTTTCCTGGACAGCAGAGAGGATTCAATACCAGCTCTTTATAACATTGTACACAGGTTCTCCAGCCTCTTTTGCTGCCACCCCTGCTTCAGAATTTCTACTTCATCTATCTAACACTATTTGTATACACTCTACCTCTACTTGTGTACATTCTAAAGTCCTTTACAACTTGTTTATATTACCCTTACTCTTCCACCACACTGTGAGTTCCTTAAGGACAAAGATGATTTGTCATTTTGGTTTCTTTTGTTTTTGTTTTTTACTTATTTTAGAGAAAGAGGAAGCCCATGAGTGGGGGTAGGGGCATAGGGAGAAGCAGACTCCTCACTGAGCAGGGAGCTCATGCAGGACTCTATCTCAGGACCCTGGGATTCTGACCTAAGCCAAAGGCAGACAATTAACTGACTGAGCAACCCAGGTGCCCTGATTTGTCATTTTGAATACTGTATCCCCATTATCTAGCACAAGGCCTATTACAGTATATGTAAACATTCAATAAATGCTTCTTAATGAATGTACAAATCAATGATACATTGATATATCCTGTTATTCAAATAGGGAGCATAAGAAGATGACAATGTCTTGATGATTATTTAATACTCAACACTGATCATATAGTTATTGAATATCTACTATGTCTAGCATTATTACAGTCATTGGAAATACAGCAGGAAAAAAGACTGACTTAAAAGTTTTAGCTAATGTACACTTGATCTTAGCCAAAAGCGAAAGTTTTAGCTAATGTAATATGACAGAGACAGGAAAGGAAGCTTAAGTATTAGGGAGAAAACAACAAAAATTATTCTCATAAGTGATATAACTATAAATGGAAATGTTTTATTACATCAACTAGCATACAGATAGATAAGAAAGTCTGTAGGACCCCAACAAATATGAATACAAGTTGAGACAACCAATTCTCCAAAAAGAATCTGTCATTAGTAAATAAATATAGGAAAAAGTATTCACTTTGACCAGTAGTAGCAGGTACTCTACTATGAGGTTTATAGATAACTGTATTAAGGTATTAGAGCAGTAACAATAACAAAATGCATACCTTTAACTGACTAAAGCAGTTTCTAAAATCTACTTCGAAAAACAATCTGAAATATGTACTAAATTATATACATGTGTATGCCTATTAAAGAGCTATTTATGTTTGAAAAAATGGATATATATAACATGCTGATGATACAAAAAAGAATAAAGAAATAATATCATAATGTGTAGTGATTAAAAATGTTGAGTGTAGGGGTGCCTGGGTGGCCCAGTCAGTTAAGTCCGCCTTTGGCTCAGGTCATGATCCCAGGGTCCTCGGATTGAGCCCCATCCCAGGCTCCCTCCCCAGTGGGGACCCTGCTTCTCCCTCTTCCTTTGCCCCTCTCCTCCATTCATACTGTCTCTCTCTCTCTCTCAAATAAACAAAAATCTTAAAAAAAAAGTTGAATGTGTATTGATGTGACTGCTGAGAAACTGGTGGCAGTGGGAACATTTATAACTTTGACAGGTTACTATGGTAACAATATACTGAAAAGCTCAAACCCCATCATATTCTCTAAGCAAGAATTCTTTTTTTTAAAGTAGACTCCATGCCCAACATGGGACTTGAACTCATGAGCCTAAGATCAAGTCACGTGCTCTATCAACTGAGCCAGCCAGTGACCCTCTAAGCAAGAATTTTTACTTTTAGAAATAGCCTAATATCATTAGATGGGGTATAAGCACTTTCACTCAGTACTGTTTCAAACACCTCAAAATGGGAAGCAACCTTAAAAACTCAACATAAGAGACTGCTTGAATTATGATAGTGAAATACTAAGTAGCCATTTAAAAGATGATGATACAGACAGATATTCATGGTAACGGGGAAAGTCAGACTTCACTCCTTCCTCAGATTAGGATGCATATTGTAAGGGGGAAAATTATCTACCATACAGTGTACTAACAAATATTTTTGAATGAAGGAGTGAACGAGGGGGTAAGGTAGGAAGTGTCCTGGCTGTCCCCTGATACACCATCACATACTTGTCTTTTTCCGGTGCTCATCCTGGCTTTAGATTTGGTATTGGGTCATATTCAATTAGCCAGATGAGTTCTACCTCCTTTCTACAATTAGCATCACAGAAAAGTTCTTTCTTCACATAAAAAGTTGCTAAAATGTTTCTGTGGAATCATATTTAAAGCTTTCAGTTTCCTTTAGTAGGAAACTCTGTTTATTCATCAATTGATAAATGTTAAAACTACACGATGGGGACATGAGATTCATCACACTATTATATTTTTATGTTTGAAATTTTATACATTCAAGACCGTTTTATATAAGTTGCTTAGTGTTATATAATTCTATGATTGTTTCATAATACGATTAATCCTAGGCAAGGCATTTTACTTCTACATTCACTCCCAGATTTACTGGGATAAAATAACATTACATCTTAAAGGAATTCAATCAGAATTTATTAGGTAATATATAAAGAGGGCTCTAAGCTCCTTTGGATAAGTAGCCATTTTACAACAAAACCCACATTTATTACTAAAGGACAAATGGAAGTGTCTGAAGTCTACTGATTGTTTTTTTATTAATTTTTTAAATTAATTTTTTATTTTTTATAAACATATATTTTTATCCCCAGGGGTACAGGTCTGTGAATCACCAGGTTTTTTTTTTTTTTAAGATTTTATTTATTTATTTGACAGAGATCACAAGGAGGTAGAGAGGCAGACAGAGAGAGAGAGAGAGAGGAGGAAGCAGGCTCCCTGCTGAGCTGAGAGCCCGATGTGGGGCTCGATCCCAGGACCCTGGGACCATGCCCTGAGCTGAAGGCAGAGGCTTAACCCACTGAGCCACCCAGGTGCCCCTACTGCTTGCTTTTTTTTTTTTTTTTAATTTTTAATTTTTTATAAACATATATTTTTATCCCCAGGGGTAAAAGTGTTTCCATGTTGAAATCCAGTTTGAATGAACACAAAAGACTTTTAGCACGAAAAGAGCAGACAGCCTACAAAGTTAAAAAAAAAAAAGTTAAGGTGTAAACTTGTCAAGTTTCCATTAAAAAAAAAAAGACTAGTCATTTTTATTATTTTGGCTTTTAACTATGAGGGGTTTTTTTGTTTGTTTGTTTCCTGGTCTTTTTTTTTTTTTTTTTTTGAGAGAGAAAGTGAGAGTGTGCAAGCAGGGAGGGACGGAGGCAGAGGGAGAGAGTATCCTAAGCAGGTGCAGCACCTAGTGCAGAGCCCTATAAAGGGCTTGAGCCCATGATCCCATGATCTGAGGTGAAATCAAGAGCTGGATGTTTAACTTACTGAGTCACCCAGGCACCCCCAACTATGAGCTGGTTTTTTTTTTTCTTTTTTAAGATTTTATTTTTATTTATTTATTTGTCAGAGAATGAGTGAGAGCGAGCACAGGCTGACAGAGTGGAAGGCAGAGTCAGAGGGAGAAGCAGGCTCCCTGCGGAGCAAGAAGCCAGATGTGGGACTCGATCCCAGGACGCTGGGATCATGACCTGAGCCGAAGGCAGCTGCTTAACCAACTGAGCCACCCAGGCGTCCCTATGAGCTGTTTTTAAGTGACATCTAGACTAACTTCAGTTAACATTTGGCTAACAAAAAATAAATTATTAATTAAAATACAGAAACTTCCAAATTACTAAGACAGATAGCCTAAATCACCTATAACAGGATACTGATAAACTCATCTTTCAAAATACTTCCCATCCATCTCTCTTCCTAAAGTACCTAAAAAAATACTATTATGCTTTCTTTTAATTAAAAAAGTATCTTTTTGAGAATAATCTATATGTATATATAATAAGACATAATATAAGACTTAATACAATTTAAGAAGCTATTTAGAGGGACGCCTGGGTGACTCAGTTGGTTAAGCAGCTGCCTTCGGCTCAGGTCATGATCCTAGTGTCCTGGGATTGAGTCCCACATTGGGCTCCTTGCTCGGCAGGGAGCCTGCTTCTCCCTCTGCCTCTGTCTGCCATTCTGTCTGCCTGTGCTCGCTCTCTCTCCCTCTCTCTCTCTGATAAATAAATAAAATCTTAAAAAAAAAAAAAGAAGCTATTTAGAAAGTTGTCAAGTTCTCTGAAAAACATGGGAACAGAGAAATCAGGTGAATGACCAAATTCACAAACTTGAAAATATCTAGCAGAAAAGCACTAATTTTTATGTTAGTGTTATGAACTGAACTGTGTCCCTTCCAAATTCATATGTTGAAGGCCTAACCTCTAGTGCCTCAGAATGTGACTATATGGAGACAGGGCCTTTAAAAAGGTAATCAAGTTAAAATGAGACCCCTTAGGAAGGGATCCATTATAACTAGTGTCCATATAATAAGAGGACACTTGGGTACACAAGCGGCATGGGCCTACACAGAAGAAAAACTACTTGAGGACAGAGCAAGAGTGCTGCTATCTTCAGACCAGAGAGAGAAGTCTCAGTGGAAACCAACCACTGGCACCCTAATATTGGATTTCCAACCTCCAAAACTGTGAGAAAATAAACTTCTGTTGTTTAAACCATCCAGTTTGTGGTATTTTTGAGGAGTCCTAGAAACCAGTAACAATAATGTGTCAAATTTGTCTTCTGGGTTATAAGAAGGTGGCCAACCAAGGAGAAGTGGTAATGTTCCACTTACCCAAATGACCCTGACTGCTGTCTGATGACCTGCTGTCATCAGTGCCCTGAGTGCTATCTGATGACCTGCTCTCTGCAAAATAACACTGTGATATAGATATTTTTCTAGGAAAGGAAATAAACATTTCTATGACTATGTTAAATTACCACCCATTCCAGCGATGTGCAGAAACTTAATTCCACTCCATATTAATGGCTATTTAGGATGGTTTTAGATTTTAAGGTTTTAAGCAAAACATTCATAACAATATCTTTTGTACATATTTGAGTATTTTTACAGGATTTATCCCAGTAGCAGAAGTTCTCTATCAAGTGTATTCGCATTAACATTTGTGACATATTGCCAAAGATACAAATTACACCTCCCACCAACATTTGAGAATGATTGGTATTTTAAAATTTTTGCCAAAGTATCTTGTGATCTATATATTTTATACTTCTACAAATGAATTTTCATGTGTTTGCATTTATTAAAACATTTTTACATATTCATTTCCTTCTTTTGAGATGGTCATTTTGAGAAAGGTCCCAATGACTCCAGAGAAATTTACATCGATTTCTGATATTTTCCCTTTTGTGGATTTACTAAAATTCTTAGAGAACATTAATATCTGGTACCATTTGGCTTGGATAACATAAACATTCTAAGCTGTCTTCCTAGAGAGTAAAATTCATTTTCTATTGGATGGCATAATACATAAAACCAGTGGGCAAATACAGGATTTCATTTGACTCCTATTTTGTAACGTGTATTCCATTTATAGAGCAAAAAGTCTCAATTTGAAAACCGTAAGAGAGACGTAAGAGAGAAAAAGTACCAAATCAAGTTCAGAATTAACAGTCTCTGCATACAGAACCACACATGAAATCCCATATAATTCCACACAGAAAATTTCCCCTAGAAGAATGACAGAAGCAGGGTGCCTGGGTAGCTCAGTTAGTTGAGTGTCTGTCTTTGGCTCAGATCACTATCTCAAGGTCCTGGGATGAAGCCCCTCAGTGGCAGCAGGCTCCCCATTCAGTGGGGAGTCTGCCTCTCCCTCTCTATCTGACTCAGACCCCACTTACTCTCTCAGTCTCTCAAATAAATAAAATCTTAAAAAAAAAAAAACAAAAAGAATGACAGATGCAACTACCAAGGCAGCTGCCTTAGTAAGAAGCAGATCTAAAAATATCCCAAAGTCAAATCGTAATAACTCATCCACATATAAGGTCTAAGGGGCCAGCAGTATTTGCAGTTTTTTTGCAAATACAAATTTCTGCAAATTTTTAATCTTGATCTAATTTTACTTCTCATGAGCTCAAGAAAGTGTCCCACATTCAATACCTCTAAAGCATCTTTCCTAAGGAATATTCACATTTAGACTCTAATTTTTTTTACTCCAAAAATGCATTATTTAATAATTTTTTTTTTTAAGGTGGGGGTAAGGGGCAGAGGGAAAGGGAGAGAATCTTAAGCAGGTTCTGAGATCATGACTTGAGCTGAAATCAAGAGTGAGATGCTTAACCAACTGAGCCTCTCAAGTGCCCCAGAATGTGTTTTAAAATGTATAGGTGTGCACAAAAATACTAGAAGTTGAGGGAGTAGATTAAAAACAAAGAATACCAAATTGCACTTGCCACCATACATGAACTTAGACTCTACTGAACGCAAGACCTTAATTACACAAAGGAGCAAAACTAGGGTGAGAAAGGAAAAGATGCTTTAATGAGGACAGATTTCTGAAGGAAGACAGATTCCAGGTAACCAAGTGAAATCCTGGTGTTTTGATACACGCTGTGATTACCTCCATCAGTATAGGGAAGGGAGGCGTATCTTACCAGAACCTGAATCAGGCACTGCTTTTTAGTCCTATTCTATGAATTCATTAACTTAACATGATGCCAAAAAATGGTTTTAGGACTCCTAAGTAATCATTTGTGGGTGGGGGAGAGATGCATTTCCTACTTTATTACATAAATATAAACTCCAGGAGTCAAAGATTTAAATGTAAAAATTTTTTTCCCAACACAATTTGTTGAAGAGACTGTCTTTCTATTGGATATTCTTTCCTGTTTTGTCTAAGTATTTATCTAAAGGATATAATAATAGTGATTCAAAGAGGCACATGCATCCACTGTTAACAGCAGCAATGACACAACAGCCAAAATATGGAAAGGGTCCAGATGTCCACTAACATATATATATATACACCCCCACACTATATGCACACACACACACAAAGTCACACTGAAATATTACTCAGCTATCAAAAAGAATGAAATCTTACCATTTGCAATGACCTGGATGAAACTAGAGGGTATTATGCAAAGTGAAATAAGTCAGTCAAAGAAAGACAAATACCATATAATTTCACTTATATGTGGAATTTAAGAAACAAAACTGATGAACATAGGGGAAGGGAAAGAAAAATAAAATATGATAAAAACAGAGAGGGAGACAAACTGTAAGAGACTCTTTTTTTTTTAAGATTTTATTTATTCATTTGAGACAGATACAAAGAGGGAGCACATAAGCAGGGGGATAGGCAGAGGGAGAGGGAGAGGAAGAAGCAGGCTCCCTGCTGAGCCAGAAGCCCAATGGGGAGCTCAATCCCAAGACCCTGGGATCATGACTTGAGCCAAAGGCAGATGTTTAACCATCCAGCCATCTAGGTGCCCCTGGAAGAGATTCTTAACTGAGGATTGCTGGAGGGGAGGTAGGTGGCGGGAACAGATAATTGGGTGATGGGCATTAAGTATGGCACTTGATGTAATGAGCACTGGGTGTTATGCAACTGATGAATCATTAAATTTTACCCTGAAATTAATAATACACTATATGTTAACTAACATGAATTTAAATAAATGAATATATAAATGTAAAAAATTTTAAGTAACTAATCCATAAAAGTATTAGAATAAAACAAAATCTCACAGCAAGAAAGATCTTAACTTCTTTACTACTTTGATATAAAATGCAGAAACTACAGAAGATAGGTAATTCAGGGATACCTAGGTGGCTCAGTCGTTAAGCATCTGCCTTCAGCTCAGGTCTTCATCCCGGGGTCCTGGGATCGAGCCCTGCGTTGGGCTCCCTGCTCAGTGGGAAGCCTCCTTCTCCCTTTCCCA
Organism: Mustela nigripes; assembly: GCF_022355385.1. Taxonomy (NCBI): domain Eukaryota; kingdom Metazoa; phylum Chordata; class Mammalia; order Carnivora; family Mustelidae; genus Mustela; species Mustela nigripes. The sequence continues at coordinate 114,463,015 of NC_081559.1, read as the reverse complement.
CACCCCCTGCTTATATTCTCTCTCTCGCTGTCTCTGTCTCTGTCAAATAAATAAATAAAATCTTAAAAAAAAAAAGGTAATTTGGTCATGGAAAAATAGACTACCCTGCTTTTCAAAAACAAACAAAAAAACCCCTGTTCCATAAAACAGTTAAAAGACTAATGACAAACCAGGAGAAAAGTCACTGAAATGTAAATGATTGACAAGGAGCTATTCTTATCATTTCTACAAGATAAAGATCAATACTAAGATAAAGATCTTGGTATTATGTAATACCAAGTAGTAAAAGATCTTAGTTGATACTAAGATAAAGATCAATAATCCAAGAAAACACAGGTCAAAGTCATCAACAGGCATTTCACAGAAAATAAAATATACATGGTTCTTAAATACAGGGAATCAAGCCTAAGCCCATATTACAGCAAAAGAAATGCAAATTAAAATTATAAACTTCATTTTCCAGTTTTTAAATTGGTGAAGAACAGTACAGTAGGTTAGTAAAAGGAAAATAGGCACTTTATGTATACCGCTAGTAGAAATGTAAAATGGTTTGATAATGTCTGCTAACATCAAAGAGGTATATATCCTCTCATCCAGCAAGAATATTTAAAGAAACACATGTAGAAAATGATGTAGTCCTGTTTGTAGCAACCAAAGAGGAGGTGCAACCTACATGTCCATTCAAAGGGTCTGATTGAATAACAATGGTATCTTTAAATTAGAAGTCAGTGCAAAAAGAATGTAGCAACTATTAATATACTACCCTGTTGTTACTGAATGATCTCCAAGATGCATTTTTAAAATGAAAAAGCATGACACAGAAGTATTGTTGGACATATTTTTGTAAAAAAGAATAACAGCAGGAAATACATAAGTAAGTTTATATTATATATGCATCTCTCTATATATATAGTTGTGAGTGTGTGACACACACCCCATCTCTGAATGGTATGTAAGAAACTAGTATGAATGGCTGGGTGAGAATTGAGTGGCTGGGGAAAACAAATACGGGAAGAAGACTCATGGTTCACTGTATATCCTTTGATACCTTTTGTAATCTGTATTATATGTTTTAGATACCTACTAGAAAAACCAGTTAAATACTTTTAAATGGAAGGGGAAAATTTATGCTAAAAGTATGGAGAATTAGAGGCATTATCCTGCTATAGGGACCTACATAACAATTCTGAGTTTAACTTTATCCACTTATTTAAGGAAAAGATAAATCAATGTGATATACCATATCAACAAGAGAAAGGATAAAAAAATGATCATTTCAGTAGATAAAGAAAAAGCATTTGACAAAGTACAACATCCATTCATGATAAAAACCCTCAACAAAGTAGGGTTTAGAGGGAACATATCTCAACATAATAAAGTCCAACTATGAAAAACCAAAAATTAACATCCTACTTAATGGTGAAAAACTGAAAGCTTTTCCCCTAAGATTAAGAACAAGAGAAAGATGTCCTCTCACCACTTTTATTCAACATAGTCCTAGCCATGGTAATCAGACAATAAAAAGAAATAAAAGGCATCCAAATTGGTAAGGAAGAAGTAAAATATTCACCACTTGCCGATGGCATGTTACTACATTTGGAAAACCCTAAGTTAGGACTCCATCAAAAAACTGCTAAAACTGATAAACTCAGTAAGTTTGCAAGATACAAAATCAATATACAGAAATCTGTTGCATTTTTATACATTAATAATAAAGTTGCAGAAAGAGTAGTTAATGAAACAATTTGATGTACAATTGCACCAAAAAGAATAAAATAGCTTGGAATAAATGTCATCAAAGAGGTGAAAGACTTGTATTCTGAAAACTATGTAACATTGATGAAAGAAACTGAACACGACGCAAAGAAACTGAAAAAGATTCCATCCTCATGGACTGGGAGAACAAATAATGCTAAAATGTCAATGCTACCCAAAGCAATCCACAGATTTAAGGCAAACCCTATCAAAACACCAACAGCATTTTTCACAGAAATAGAATAAAATTTATGTGGAACCACAAAAGACCTTGAATAGCCAAAGCAATCTTGAAAAAAAAAAACCAAAACTAGAAATATCACAATCCCAGATATATTGGGATATCAAGATAACAAGTATATCAAGATATACTTGTATCAAATATATACTTATATCAAGTATATCAAGATAGCAACTCTCTGCTTAGCAGGGAGCCTGCTTTCCCTCCTTTCTCTCTGCCTGCCTCTCTGCCTGTTTGTGATCTCTGTCTGTCAAATAAATAAATAAAATCTTAAAAAAAAAAAGACATCAAGTATATCAAGATATACTTCAAAACGATAGTAGATCAAAAAAGTATGGTACTGGCACAAAAGTACAAACATAGATCAATGAAACAGAGTAAAGAGCCTGGAAATAAACCCATGATTATATGGTTAATTAATCTATGACAAAGAAAATAGGAATATGCAGTCTCTTCAATAAATGGTGTTGGGAAAACTAAGCAGCAACATGCAAAAGAATGAAACTGGACCACTTTCTCACACCATACATAAAAATAAACTCAAAATGGATTAAAAAACTAAGCATGAGACTGTGTGTGTGTGTGTGTGTGTGTGTGTGTAAAATATATATGTATATTATCCAGCTGTAAAAAATAATGAAATTATATATGGGATTTAAGAAAAGAAACAAATAAAGTAAAAAGACAAAAAACCGGACTCTTTTTTTTTTTTTAAGATTTTATTTATTTATTTGTCAGAGAGAGAGAGAGCGAGAGGGAGCACAAGCAGACAGAGTGGAAGGCAGAGTCAGAGGGAGAAGCAGGCTCCCCGCGGAGCAAGGAGCCCGATGTGGGACTCGATCCCAGGACTCTGGGATAATGACCTGAGCCGAAGGCAGCTGCTTAACCAACTGAGCCACCCAGGCGTCCCAAAAACCGGACACTTAAATGTAAGAACAAACTGGTGATTACCAGAGGGGAGGCTGGTGCAGTAACGGCTGAAATAAGTGAAGAGGATTAAGAGTACTCTTATTGCCAATAAATTTGACATACTGGAAGAAATGGATGCATTCCTAGAAACATATAAACTACCACAACTGAACCAGGAAGAAATAGAAAGCCTGAACAGACCCATAACCAGTAAGGAGATTGAAACAGTCATTAAAAATCTCCAAACAAACAAAAGCCCAGGGCCAGACGTCTTCCCGGGGGAATTCTACCAAACATTTAAAGAAGAACTAATTCCTATTCTCCTGAAACTGTTCCAAAAAATAGAAATGGAAGGAAAACTTCCAAACTCATTTTATGAGGCCAGCATCACCTTGATCCCAAAACCAGACAAGGATCCCACCAAAAAAGAGAGCTATAGACCGATATCCTTGATGAACACAGATGCGAAAATACTCAACAAAATACTAGCCAATAGGATTCAACAGTACATTAAAAAGATTATTCACCACGACCAAGTGGGATTTATTCCAGGGCTGCAAGGTTGGTTCAACATCCGCAAATCAGTCAATGTGATACAACACATCAATAAAAGAAAGAACAAGAACCATATGATACTCTCAATAGATGCTGAAAAGGCATTTGACAAAGTACAGCATCCCTTCCTGATCAAAACTCTTCAAAGTGTAGGGATAGAGGGCACATACCTCAATATCATCAAAGCCATCTATGAAAAACCCACCGCAAATATCATTCTCAATGGAGAAAAACTGAAAGCTTTTCCGCTAAGGTCAGGAACACGGCAGGGATGTCCATTATCACCACTGCTATTCAACATAGTACTAGAGGTCCTAGCCTCAGCAATCAGACAACAATAGGAAATTAAAGGCATCCAAATTGGCAAAGAAGAAGTCAAATTATCCACTCCCAAACTGCTAGAACTTGTACAGGAATTCAGTAAAGTGTCAGGATATAAAATCAATGCACAGAAATCAGTTGCATTTCTCTACACCAACAGCAAGACAGAAGAAAGAGATATTAAGGAGTCAATCCCATTTACAATTGCATCCAAAACCATAAGATACCTAGGAATAAACCTAACCAAAGAGACACAGAATCTATACTCAGAAAACTATAAAGTACTCATGAAAGAAATTGAGGAAGACACAAAGAAATGGAAAAATGTTCCATGCTCCTGGATTGGAAGAATAAATATTGTGAAAATATCTACACATTTAATGTAATTCCTATCAAAGTACCATCCATCTTTTTCAAAGAAATGGAACAAATAATTCTAAAATTTATATGGAACCAGAAAAGACCTCGAATAGCCAAAGGGATATTGAAAAAGAAAGCCAACATTGGTGGCATCACAATTCTGGACTTCAAGCTCTTTTACAAAGCTGTCATCATCAAGACAGCATGATACTGGCACAAAAACAGACACATAGATCAATGGAACAGAATAGAGAGCCCAGAAATAGACCCTCAACTCTACAGTCAACTAATCTTCGACAAAGCAGGAAAGAATGTCCAAAGGAAAAAAGACAGTCTCTTCAATAAATGGTGCTGGGAAAACTGGACAGCCACATGCAGAAAAATGATATTGGACTATTTCCTTACACCACACACAAAAATAGATTCAAAATGGATGAAGGACCTCAATGTGCGAAAGGAATCCATCAGAATCCTTGAGAAGAACACAGGCAGCAACCTCTTCGACCTCAGCCGCAGCAACATCTTCCTAGGAACAACGCCAAAGGCAAGGGAAGCAAGGGAAAAAATGAACTATTGGGATTTCATCAAGATCAAAAGCTTTTGCACAGCAAAGGAAACAGTTAACAAAATCAAAAGACAACTGACAGAATGGGAGAAGATATTTGCAAACGACATATCAGATAAAGGACTAGTGTCCAGAATCTATAAAGAACTTAGCAAACTCAACACCCAAAGAACAAATAATCCAATCAAGAAATGGGCAGAGGACATGAACAGACATTTCTGCAAAGAAGATATCCAGATGGCCAACAGACACATGAAAAAGTGCTCCATATCACTCGGCATCAGGGAAATACAAATCAAAACCACAATGAGATATCACCTCACACCAGTCAGAATGGCTAAAATCAACAAGTCAGGAAATGACAGATGCTGGCGAGGATGCGGAGAAAGGGGAACCCTCCTACACTGTTGGTGGGAATGCAAGCTGGTGCAGCCACTCTGGAAAACAGCATGGAGGTTCCTCAAAATGTTGAAAATAGAACTGCCCTATGACCCAGCAATTGCACTACTGGGTATTTACCCTAAAGATACAAACGTAGTGATCCAAAGGGCCACGTGCACCCGAATGTTTATAGCAGCAATGTCCACAATAGCCAAACTATGGAAAGAACCTAGATGTCCATCAACAGATGAATGGATCAAGAAGATGTGGTATATATACACAATGGAATACTATGCAGCCATCAAAAGAAACGAAATCTTGCCATTTGCGACAACATGGATGGAACTAGAGCATATCATGCTTAGCGAAATAAGTCAAGCAGAGAAAGACAACTATCATATGATCTCCCTGATATGAGGAAGTGGTGATGCAACATGGGGGCTTAAGTGGGTAGGAGAAGAATCAATGAAACAAGATGGGATTGGGAGGGAGACAAACCATAAGTGACTCTTAATCTCACAAAACAAACTGAGGGTTGCTGGGGGGGAGGGGGGTTGGGAGAAGGGGAGTGGGTTTATGGACACTGGGGAGGGTATGTGCTTTGGTGAGTGCTGTGAAGTGTGTATACCTGGCGATTCACAGACCTGTACCCCTGGGGATAAAAATATATGTTTATAAAAAACAAAAAAATTATAAAAAAAAAAGAAAAGAGTACTCTTATTGTAGTGAGCACCAAGTAATGTACATAGTTGTTTAATCACTGTATCACATACCTGAAACTAATATAACACTGTACATTAATTATACAGGAATTAAAATAAATAAATAAAATTTTTAAAAATAAATATATAAATAAAATGAACAAAACATAGGGGCAAAAGCCAGGATTAAGAGTACACAAATGTTTCTAAATGTAGTTCCAAACATAACTGAGCTAGAGTTTTCAGTGTCTCACTGTAAAAAAACTCAGCATACTTTGAATTTACATATTTTTGTTGAAATACAATAAATGAAACCATAAACTGTTGTTTATATAAGACGATAAAATAGGACACTGCAAACATCAAATACTCTCAATATTACTGAGTTTTACCATTAGCTTCCATAAAGGACTTCAATAAAACAGTTGAAAGAACACAAGAAATTACAGGAACAAGACCCTAGACAGGAGGAGCACTGACAGGACAGGGAGGAAATTGCTCACTCATTCCATAGCAAAATTCTAAACTAAAATACTTAAATTTGCTTGACTTTGAAAAACAAAGTAGGAAAAACAAAGTAGGAAACAGTAATGCATGAGGAAGAAGATAGTTTCCAATTTTAGATACGGGACCAAAGGAAGGATTCTTGAGAAGGTAACACCTGAGTAAATGCCCAGAGAAGATAAGAAAATTGCACACCATGCAGACATGGGGAGGCATGGGATAGAGCACCCCAGCACAGGCAATGGTAAGAAACCAGGCCCCAGGGGGAAAGTGGTGTGGAATCTGAGGACCAGAGTGGAGTCACGGGTGGCCACGACAGAGCTGGGGAAGGAAAGGGGTGGGAGATAAGGCCGAAGAGCTCAGGAGGAGTTTGTGTATGAGGTTAGCAGACACTAGGGCATGTGGAGCCAAAAAGTCGCATGACAACTTACACATTCATAGCTTTAGTCATCTTGAAAGAGACAGGAGAGCATGGAAAGAAGCAAGGAGTTGATTTAATGAACTGTTGCAATAATCCAGAGGACAATGATTACCTGGAAATGTTCTGACAGTAGAGGTGGCAAGAAGTGTTGGACTCTGTTTGCATTTGGAAGTGGAGCTACCAGAATGTTCCCAACGGCAGAAAGGAGATTATGAGAAAAAGCCGAGTTGAGGATATGTGGGGAAGCAGAGGGAGGGTCAGGAGCTTGACTCTGCCATGCAGAGGAATCATGCCTCAGGCAGTAAGGAATGCTGCTCTGGTGATGGAGCAGAGGGTGGGTCACAGATAGTTCTAGGAGGGATCAACTCCTAGAGTTGGCCGCTGGCATTTAGAGTTACAAGATGAAATGAAAGCACCAAGGGGGTGAGGTGGACAAGATAGAAAAGAGGTCTAGTACTGAGCCCAGTAGAGCACTTTCTTAGTGAGAAGCCAGAGAAAGGCATGAGGAGCACAGGGGAGGCAGGGAAACAAAGCAGGAGTGAGCACTGCACTGCAAGGAGACATGATGGCCACACAAGTGACCATAGGAGAAGCAGCCTGGAGCTCACTGAGGTCACTGATGATGCCAGGGGTGAGGTATGGGAAATGCTGGGATGGAAGCCTGAACAGACAGGCTCAGTAGAGAATGGGGTCAATATAGCCATGGTAGAAAGAGGAACTACAGTCAAGATGAATTAAAAAAAAATTTTTTTAATGAATTATTAGGACTTCATCAAGATTAAAAGCTTTTGCACTGCGAAGGAAACAGTCAACAAAACTAAAGACAACTGATGTAATGGGAGAAGATATTTACAAATGACCTATCAGATAAAGGGCTAGTATCCAAAATCTATAAAGAACTTGTCAAACTCAACACCCAAAGAACAAATAATCCAATCAAGAAATAGGCAGAGGATGGGGCGCCTGGGTGGCTCAGTGGGTTAAAGCCTCTGCCTTCAGCTCGGGTCGTGATCTCAGCGTCCTGGGATCGGGCCCCGCATCGGGCTCTCTGCTCAGTGCGGAGTCTACTTCCCCCCTCTCTCTGCCTGCCTCTCTGCCTGCTTGTGATATCTGTCTGTCAAATAAATAAATAAAACCTTTGAAAAAAAAAGAAAAGAAAAGAAATAGGCAGAGGACATGAATGGACATTTCGGCAAAGACATCCAAATGGCCAACAGACACATGAAAAATGCTCCACATCACTTGCCCTCAGGAAAAAACAAATCAATACCACAATGAGATACCACCTTATACCAGTCAGAATGGCTAAAATTAACAAGTCAGGAAACGAAAGATATTGGCAAGGATGCGGAGAAAGGGGAACTCTCCTACACTGTTGTTGGGAATGTGAGTTGCTGCAGCCACTCTGGAAAATAGTATGGAGGTTCCTCAAAAAGTTGAAAATAGAGCTACCCTACAACCCAGCAATCGCACTACTGGGCATTTACCCTAAAGATACAAATGTAGTGATCTAAAGGGGCACGTGCACCCGAATCTTTCTAGCAGCAATGTCCACAATAGCCAAACTATGGAACGTGCCTAGATGTCCATCAAGAGATGAATGGATAAAGAAGACATGGTATATATATACAACGGAATACTATGCAGCCATCAAAACCCCGACATCTTGCCATTTGCAACGACGTGGATGGAACTAGAGGATATTATGTTGAGTGAAATAAGTCGATCAGAGAAAGACAATTATCATACGATCTCTCTGATATGAGGAATTATGAGGAATTTGAGAGGCAGGGCAGGGGGTCATGGCGGGTAAGGAGGGAAAAAATGAAGCAAGATAGGATCAGAGGGAGGCAAACTATTAGAGACTCTTAATCTCACTAAACAAACTGAAGTTTGCTGGGGGGTGGGCGGGAGGGACATAGTGGCTGGGTTATGGACATTGGGGAGGGTATGTGCTATGGTGAATGCTGTGAAATGTGTAAGTCTAACGATTCACAGACCTGTACTCCTGGGGCAAATGATACATTACATGTTAATAAAAAGATTTTTTAACATGGTAGAAAAAGAATAGCATGATTTTAGGATGATGAGAAATTTCAGAGAAAGAATTAATGGCATTGTATTCTTTTTTTTTTTTTAAGATTTTATTTGAGAGACAGCACAAGCACAAGCAGAGGGGAGGGGGTAGAGGGAGAAGCACTCTCCTCACTGATCAGGGAGCTTGTGGGTCTTGATCCCAGAACCCTGGGATCATGACCTGAGCTGAAGGCAGACACTGAACTGACTGAGGCACCCAGGTGCCCCACTGGTATTGTATTCTTGAGTGAGCTATGCAGAAAGACAGTTGGTCATTACAAAATTATTCATAATATCCTCAAACTAAAGACACTTAACTATAAACAGAAGAACAGATGCATTAATTGCATAAATTAACACAATGGTATACTATAAAGCAATAAAAATGAACAAACTGCTAAATGTAAAAATACTGATGAATCTCCCAAGCATAATATTAAGTGAAAGTAGTCAGGTGAAAAAGAATGCATATTGTATGATTTCTTCATGGTTCTATTTATATGAAATTCTCAAATAGTCCAAGGAATCTTTTATATCATAAGTCAGGATGATAGTCACCTTGTGTGGGAGGGAGAGGAAGAAATGAGAGGGGGTTGGGGTGGTCCCAGGTATGCAATGCATTCTATTTCTTGTATGAATAAAAATTACATAGTTGGGGTACCTGGGTGGTTCAGTTAGTTGCGTGGCGGCCTTTCACTTAGGTCATGATCCCAAAACAGGCTCTTGCTCAGTGGGGAGTCTGCCTCTCTCCCTCCCTTTCCTCCTGCCCCTGCTTGGTGCTGTATCTCTCTCTCTCAAATAAATAAATAAAATCTTAAAAAAAAAAAAAGAAATTACCTAGTCACTTTGTGATTATTTGTAGAAATGTGTACTTAGAATTTGTGTATGATCCTGTATGTATCTTCAACTATTCAAAAAGATATATTAAAAAACAAACAAAACAAAACAAAATGCAAGTTACCCTATGACATCCGCAGACTGTTAGGGTAAGAGTTTAAGTAAAGACTGAGAATCACTCACTATGGACACCGTGAAAAAAAAGATCCCTGTGGGAGGGATGTTTAACTTTTCTTTTTTTTTTTTTTTTTTAATTTTATTTATTTATTTGACAGAGAGAGACACAGCGAGAGAGGGAACACAAGCCGGGGGAGTGGGAAAGGGAGAAGCAGGCTTCCCATGCAGGGCTCAATTCCAGGACCCCAGGATCATGACCTGAGCTGAAGGTAGCTGCTTATAGAAACTGAGCCACCCAGGCACCCCTGGGATGCTTAACTTTAAAGACTTATAAGTCAACTTCAAACCTAAGAATATAACAGATGAATGAGACTTCTAAAAATCTGCCAGTAAAATCAAGAGTCAGCTTTTAAAACAAGGCTGCTCAAATGTTCCCTCAAAATTAGTAATTTTTTTGGGCACCTGGGTGGCTCAGTGGGTAAGCCTCTGCTTATGATCTGTCATGATCCCAGGGTCCTGGGATCGAGCCCCGCATCGGGCTCTCTGCTCAGCGGGGAGCCTGCTTCCTCCTCTCTCTCTCTCTGCCTGCCTCTTTGCCCATTTGTGATCTCTCTCTGTCAAATAAATAAATAAAATCTTTAAAAGAAATAGTAATATTTTCTTTTTGTAGTAAAAAAATAATACCCTATAGGGAAGAAAGCAAACAGGTATATATGCTTTTCATCCTCCCCACAGTGATTAGTAAAGAAATTAAATTACTGTATATTATCATATTGTCACAGAATGCCTCTTACTAAAATTATATTTCAAAGAAAGACAAAAACAAAAACAGCCAGATTTATAAGATACCACTTTGACAGAAATCTTGATATGGTTTTTTCTTCCTCACCCCTCTGCCCTCAAATTATCAAAAATTTCCTGCCAAAAGTTCAAACAAGCATTCAAATACAGTTCAGCACTTCTGTTACATAAAATCTATGTCAAATATTGGCTTCCTTATCCTGGCATTTCTCCATTATAAGGTGACAAAAGTGTTCATCATAAATATATCTTTTAAGACAAACTCACAGTTAGTGACTGCTGGAATCAGTTCTTTGCACTCACCAGGGAGGGTAGATATGGACAATGTCTTCGGGATGTCCCTTGAGGTGGTGAGCAGTCTCCTTTGTGAACAGAACCTTCAGGCCAGTCCTGGGGACCTCACCTTGAGAAGGGCTGTTGGTCTGCAGCCCTGCTAAATGCTCACACATAGCCACTTGGATGGTGCATTCCTCATGCAGCTCTAGAATTTTCACAATTAATACACCAGATTTTCTACCTAGAAGGTGTGTGGGGGGGGGGAGCAAAATAGAGTAAAATAGACATATGGTCAACTGTGAATAAAATATCATGAAAAAAAGAACCACATTAAGATCGCTTTATTCACCTCAAGAAAATGGTTTGTAAACTTTGCAATGTATAGACTCTAACATACTGTGACACCTTTTTAATCAAAATAACATACATGTTGCATTTTAAGCAACATACAAAATAGTTTTCCATCATAAAGAAACAGTCTTGCAAACACAGAAGACTCAGACCCATCATTTCACAGAGCATGTTTTTACACCAAAATTTTAACTCTTTTGATAACCACAACAAAGGAAGTAACATCATTTATTGGTCCTTCTCCTTTCTTATATGCTCCCACTACCTCATTAACTGCTTTGATTCTCCACTTTGGAAATGATACAAATGGTTGCAAATGTTCTAATGATCACAAAGATTAAAGGTAAGGATTTCTGAGGAATGCTGAATGTTAGGGCTCAATATTTATATAGATGGAATTTAATCTGAATTTAAGTACTGGCTGATTAATTAAGTTCAGGCAAGACAGATAGCATTTCAACACGATTTTTCATGTGTAAAATGGGGATCATCCACCTGCCTCAAAGAACATTTTTAAGAATTAAATGAGAAAACTAAAGTTGACAGTGTGTATAACCTAAAACCCATATATGTCCCAGAAACTGTCACAACACCAGGAGACTTAAATAAGGATACATACCTCAGTACTGTTTAACCCTAAGAGCAGAAAACTGGAGCTAGCACAAATCAGTAGGAGGAAAGGTAAGCCATGCTGTGTGCATAGAACAGAACACATGTAGAGCAACAGTGGACCAGGTCTATATGTATCAGTATGGACAGATCTCAAAAACAAGAGGGGATGAACAAGATATGTAGAGTATGATACCTATAATGTTATTTTCTTAAGCACAGAAAACAATAAAATACTGTTGCAGATATATATGTAACATAAGTATATAATATGACTAGCAGGATACATAGAAAAACATACTTAAGGAGAAAGAGAGGAGCATGACTCAGGATTTCACACTTATTTGTCATATCGTTTCTATTATAAAAATATGTGGATCAAACAAAGACAAAAGATTAAAATGTTATTAATTCTAGGTGGTAAGTATACTTATGTTTTTCTATTACTTTTTTAATTTAAAAAAATAAATGAAATAAAATAACAAAAGCTAAGTGTCTAGCATAGTATCCTGCTAATAATAATAGACACTGATAGTTTTCTTTACCCCTTTAACCAACTTTTTAATAGCGAATAACAAAAATTAATATTTAAATAGCACCAATGTTTTCATTATATAATTTCATTTCATTTCCATTTCTTTCTCCCCTTCTTCATTTTCCCCTCACTCTTAACTTTCCATTCCTTCCTTTCTCTAAGTGCCAATAGCACGTGTTCACATATTAAGCAAGGCCACACCGAGCACTATCTTAAACTACTGTTTCCTGAGGTATGTACCTATCTTGCTACTATTTCTTAAGGTAAGGAAGGAAACAGAATGGGGGAAGGATATGAACAAGCACAATGTCAGGCTGGCAGTACTAGTCACTATGGGGGAGGTAAGTAGAGGAATGAAAACAAGTATTATAGAAAGGCACTAACTAGGAAGTAATAATTGAGTCCCCTCTGCCGCAATAGTTGTTACTTTAAAAAGGAGTCAGGATAACATAAAGGTCACTCTGGTACATACACACCATTTTTCTCATGTAGGGCAGCCAGAGCAACGGGAGGATAATTAGGATCTTTAGCAGCAAAGGGAAATGCCCTAGGTTTCAGGGCTATGTTAACTATAGGAGAATTTGTGGACATATTTTATGAATTTTTAAAACTTGAACCTACAGTCAGGGCCTATCCCTAAAACTATGCCGTAGGCATGGAATCTCTCCCATCAACCAGTGACAGCAGCTGCTGTTCAGAGTTCCAGGGTCCATGAAATCAGGTGGTATGGCAAAGCACACTCTCTTGGGTCTGTGTGGCTGAGTATCTGCCTTGGCAGCCTCTACCCATACTCAGTAGTCTGCCTGAGTTGCATAAGTTCTCTCCTTGGGTACTAATTATTGTCTTGTGCAGCTCTGACTAAAAGTGAAATAGGTTTCAGTGGTCTGTCCAACCTTACAGTTTCCATAGAACTTTGACAGATTGTATAAAGGCAAGATATTGCAGAAACACGTAGAAATACCTATATATCTAAGATGAATCACATTGCTACTAACTATACTCTCTCTGAAGATTTTTATGATAAATCCTGGCAATATTCCTAAAACTATGGTTTCTGCTGAAGATACATAGCCCTAAATAACTTACAAAATAAACATGCTTCATGGTATTATCTATCACTACAGCCCAGGTGCTTCAGCACAGAGTAAACATAATTTTTTTTTGAAGATTTTATTTATTTATTTGAAAGAGAGAGAGAGAGAGAGAGAGCATGAGCAGTGGGGACACAGAGGGAGAGGGAGAAGCAGACTCCTGCCAAAGAAGGAGTTCCATGTAGGGCTCAACCCCAGGACCCTGAGACCATGACCTGAGCCCAAGGCAGATGCTTAACCAACGAGCCACCCAGACATCCCTAGGACAAATATACTTAATGGTACTACCATCACAGCCCTGGTATACTGTGGCATCGAATAAGCACACTGTATGGTATTTTAATAAGCACACTCTGTGGTATTACTATCACCACAGCCATGATGCATTGCAGTATAGGAAAACATGCTTTATGGTAGTATCACTAGAACCTTGGTATACTGCAGTATAGAACAAACACCCCATATGGTATTGATTATCACCCTTGTATACTGCCACATGGAATAAACACACTGTATGGTACCAACTATCACTAAAGTCCTGGTGCACTGAAGCATGTCTGGTGACTTAAGTAGGCTTGGTAAACCAGAATGCTGAGCAGTGCCATCTAGGCTCTACCACAGGACTAGAACACCACAATGTTCTCTACAAAGCACTATAAAGTCTCTCATAGAGAACATCCTTCCAAAACAGCCTTGGGAGAAACCAGTGGCCTGCCTTCCCTAAAGAAATTAAGGCAGTGTAATTCCCACTTTCTGTGAGGGATAAACAAGTAAAAAGCAACCTAAGACAACTGTACATTTGAAGCAAGCTTTCAATCTGGGCATAAGAAATACTGCTTTTACAAATGAAGATTAATTAAATGGGTGGTATGAAAAGGAATTTCTGTGCCAGCAAGACATTTTGCATAAATGCTGTAAGACTCAGTCAAAATATCACTTTGACCAGGTGATTACTGAATTCTAGCCAGAAGCAACTATTCCTTCCCTTCTGAAATCCTCAAATACCTTAACTATGCTTATCTTTTTTTAAACAGTGTCCTCATTTTTAAATGGGGATGGTATTAGCCATTCTCAAGAACACTGCAAATATCAGGAGATATAATAAAGAAAGCTCATAGTGCAGGGCATGGTCTATCACACATGTAATAGTAGCAGCCATTGTCACCATGGTCACTGTCAATGTTAACTTTTCAAGGCATTTTTAAATCTATTATCATACTTGACCTACAATAACCCTATGAAATAGATAAGGAAAATATTAATCTCCCATTTTGACAGATAAGAAAACTAAAAAAATCACTTGCTCACATGACTTTCTTAAGATCAGAGAGAATTACTGGCAGGTCTAATCCTAGAAGTTGAGTGTCCTTATAAGTCATGAACCAAAATGTCTCTCAGGTAAATGCTGGTCAAAAACAGGAACTTGTAACTGATGCTTTTTTCCTACTCTGTTATGTTAAAACATAAGACTTGTTTAAAATGTAAAGAAAGCATATCCAGTTGAGAAATGGAGGATCTTGTTATGGCTGGACATGGTCAGAGTGTTAACACTAATCATTGCACTGTAAAAGAAAAGGATACTTTTTTTTTCTTTAAGATTTTATTTATTTATCAGAGAGAGGGGAGGAGAGAGTAAGCACAGGCAGACAGAATGGCAGGCAGAGGCAGAGGGAGAAGCAGGCTCCCCGCCGAGCAAGGAGCCCGATGTGGGACTCGATCCCAGGACGCTGGGATCATGACCTGAGCTGAAGGCAGCTGCTTAACCAACTGAGCCACCCAGGTGTCCCAAGAAAAGGATACTTTTGTCACAGTACTAAATATTGAAGAGTTAAGTGTCACTACGATTAAATGTATAAATAGTAATATATAACACCAAAGACTTTAAATGATTAAGAAAGAGGAATAAAAGGATTCATATAGAAAGTATACCACGGGATATAGTAAGTTCTATCCATATATATATAAATAGCAGATAAAACAGTTCTTAGTTAAAAATGGAAAATATTAACTTAAAGGCTAACACTTGCCAAATGAATGTGTGAATGATTTATCAGCTAACTGCTCTTAAAAAAATCTGGTCTTAAATGGCTAAGAGGCCACAAGGAATCAAGTAAATGATTTAAGAACAAAATGTATCTGAGACTCCTGGGTTAAATGACTTTTTTGAAATATATAGGTATTTACTTGAAATATATGGAGCCTGGGCCCATTTACATACAAAGTCAACTTCTAAGTAGGTTATATTAATGAATTAATATGTATTATAATGATAACTTTCATGAACATTTATATAAGAAATACTATACAACAAATTAATGAAAATTATACAAGAAAGTACCAAGTGGAACTAATTAGTATGTGGGGATATAGAGATGTTGAGATATTGAAATGATCCTCCTTTAGAGGACAGAAACATCTCTAAGTTTTTCTAAGAGAAATACTTTTCATAATATATTTGTCGTACTCTAAGTTACTATTTAATTAACCAAACATTGGCTACATAGTAATATGGAATTTTGCCTTTTATTATTACTCTCTATCTTCATAGATATCCCATTCAACTAATCTATACAGTGTCTTGCATTAGAGTAAATGGCCTACTGTTTTCTGGAACTGGTGCTTTTTCTCTTCTTCATGCAAATCATCAAAAGTGCCCACCACTCCTTTTTTCCCCTCAGTTCTCACCCATCATTACTTGCACACACAGAATGACAGACAGACACATATGTACATACACATACACACACAGAAGTTGGGATGACAGCACAGCAAGCCTTGGGGATGGACATCTGGGGATTTTAAAGTCTATCAGTTTCCAGTCAAGTAGAACTTCTGTCCTGAACAGATACTTGACATGGCTACTACCAGCTATGATTATTGAAATTCTTCTTGTTGTACTAACTCTGGATTACCATGGTATAATTAGTTCACATTTTACTCTTTTTAAAGATATTTTATAGCTTTCCCCCCCAATCCCCAATATGACACACACCTTTAGAACCAAAGTGGTTTTATACGGCTGCTTCTGCTAGTTACTTGTGAAATTTTAAATACCTTTAAATAACTCTATGTCCTAATCTATTACTTTCTGGTATATGTGTGTGTGTATATATATATATATATATAGAGAGAGAGAGAGAGAGAGAGAGCGCGCACGTGCACCAAAGACTTAAATGATTAAGAAACAGGAATCAAAGGATTCATACAGAAAGTATGCCACAGGATCTAGTAATTTCTATCCATATATATGAATAGTAGATAGAACAGTTGTTAGTAAAAATGGAAATCCCAGCCTTATAAAATGAAGGAGGGCTAGAGTCCTAGGAATACATATGAATGAGAATATCCCTATCCTCAATTTCAAATGATTGGTTATAGTCTTTTTATGCTCAGTTAGGCCCTCTAAATGCCAAAAGAAACAGGATGGTATTCTGGTGGCTTCAATATCATCACCAGAAGTCTCAGCTTTCCCCAAAAGTTCATTTCACCCCTTCAGAGAAGAGTCCATTCCTCTGGGGCGCCTGGGTGACTCGGTGGGTTAAGGCCTCTGCCTTTGGCTCGGGTCATGATCCCAGGGTCCTGGGATCGAGCCCCTCATTGGGCTCTTAGCTCGGCAGAGAGCCTGCTTACCTCTCTTTGCCTTCCTCTCTGCCTACTTGTGATCTCTGTCTGTCCAATAAATAAATAAAATCTTTTTTTAAAAAAAAGAGTCCATTCCTCTTCTGGCTAGGACTAAATATAGTCTGCCTAAACCTGGGTGGCAGGGCATAGGAGATCAGATGACAAAAGCCAACCAGAGAGAAAAGCCAAGGTCTTATACCATTGGGTAGACTTGTGTTATTTCCTCTGAGTGTGTTGGGAAATCAATGAGGAAGGCGCATAATCTGCTTTGCTGAGAACAGACTGAGGGTAGAAAGGAAGAAATGGAGAGACCAGTTAGGAGGCTACTGTGGCGGAAAAAAAAAAAAAAAGACACAGAGAGAGAGACAGAGAGACTATTGTGGCAACCTTGAAGAGATGACAGTAGCTTGCATCTGGGAGGTGAGGCGTGGGGACAGTGGTGGTAAGAAGTGCCTGGAAGCTAGATATATTTTGAACATAGAGCCAACAGAACTTGTTGATGGACTGCAAGTGGGAAATATAAGAATCAAGAATGACTCCAATGTTTTAGCCTAAGAAAGGAGAAGTATAATTAATGTTTACTGAGACAGGGAAGATTTCTAGATGACCAGCTTTCTTTGTGTGTTTTTGTGTTGGGAGAGGGGGTGGCCTTGAGAGGGAAGAATACTGGTAATGAAGATATCAGTTTTGGATATATTAAGATTGAGATGCCTCTCAGTTAATACAATAGGCTGACCTTTTCATTCTAGTATCTGGCCATTCTAATCTATGGTACATAAGGCCCACTACAGTGTTCTTTTAAGTATAAATTTATAATAGCCACCCTTGTGCTTGAACCCTTCAATGGTTATCTACTGGATAAAATCCAAACTAATTTCCAGTGTAAAGAAAGTTCTTTGTTACTTATTATTTCTAGCTCCTCTAATCTCAAATTCCCCAGCTCTACTCAGTATTTTTAATTCTTTCTATAGGAAGGTGAAAACTAGACCATACTTTTTAGAAAGAATTCCATTACCATCTCCCTGGTGAACTCCCTGAACACAACGTTCTTTTTCCCCCAGCTGAGTTTATTACTCTTGTTTATGTCATCACTGCACCTCTTATTAACCAACATTTTTGCACATAAAATGAATAGTTTTGTCTACTAAACCATGAACTCAGTGCTGTTTCTTGATCAGTACCAATAAATATGTATAAACTAAATGAACCCTAATACAAATTGATGTAAAGAACTTGGGGAAT
The DNA here is from genome assembly GCF_022355385.1 of Mustela nigripes. Classification (NCBI taxonomy): domain Eukaryota; kingdom Metazoa; phylum Chordata; class Mammalia; order Carnivora; family Mustelidae; genus Mustela; species Mustela nigripes. The sequence continues at coordinate 114,444,746 of NC_081559.1, read as the reverse complement.
ATTTTACTAGCCTGAATTTCACTGCTAACCAAGATGATTCTAACTTACTTCCCCTTCCCTAAACTGAACATGATATGCATCCAGAGAATGCAAATTAACTGTGATACTCCAAGAAGAAAAATAAACAACACATTTCAAAATAAAATCCAAATGATGTTTTACCTATTCACTGTTTGTATCTTACCTGTCTTCATCAACATGCACTGAAATCTGAATTGTATTTGTACATAATCATATTATCTTTTCTTTTGAGAAGTTACAATTATGCTTAATTTTACAAAAAATTCCCAAACACCTAGCAATATTATGCTTCTGTGAGTATTCAATGTGTGAGACTCTTATTAATTGCAATATTGATTATTGTTTGTTAAATCAAAACGAGTTTCTCAGTAAATTTTATAAGCTGCCATTGGATTCATTTCATAATTTCATGATAAAATTTAGAAAGCTCCAAGGAAGACATCGAGATTATAAAACCTAAAAACTATATTCTGAAGAAATTCACATTTTTATCCTATAATCAGCACAATTACTTCTGTTTAAAATTTATGTTTTCCCATAAAATTTTAAGTCATCTGGCAATGATGAACAGACACATTTGTTAACCACAAGTGCTTACTGAGCTATAAACAACTTGGTTTTCACTTCTTGATTCCACATTTTTTTTGCCTTTTCACCCAGTTTAAAATATTCTTCACCAAAGCCACAGTAATCCTAAGCATGAATTAGAAACCTGAAACCCAACTCTTAAAACAAAAAAACAAAAAAATAAAAAACTAGACAATATTGACCAGGAACTAGAATGTTCATCACGGTCTGTAGTGATGAGAACTATCAGAATTTAACAAAGCATATCAGCCACCTGGGATTACAGTGACCAGGAATGTCACTGTGACTTGTCCTGCAAAGGCAGCCCGTACTGTTTAGGAAGAGGGTAAAGAGGCAATAGAAGGTCCAATTATTTTAAAAATCCAAGTAAGAAAAAAAGTATGCAAAGGTTCCAGGAAGATAGTAGATTCCTAAGTGAAGTTTATACAAAACTGGACAAGAAGGGATACTCTGGTTTGAATGTTTGTGTCTCCCCAAAATTCATATGTTGAAGTCCTAACTCTCAGAGTGGCTGTATTTGGAGACAAGACTACCAAGAAAGGAATTTTTTTTTATTATTATGTTATGTTAGTCACCATACACTGTATTAGTTTTTGGTGTAGTGTTCCATTGATTCACTGTTTGCATATAACATCCAGTGCTCCATGCAATACATGCCCTCCTTAATATCTATCACCCAGCTAACCCATGCCCCTACCTCTCTCCCCTCTAAAACCTTCAGTTTGTTTCTCAAAGTCCACAGTCTTTCATGGTTCATCTCCCCCTCCGACTTCTCCTCCTTCATTTTTCCCTTCCTTCTCCTAATGTTCTCCATGGTATTCCTTATGTTCCACAAATAAGTGAAACCATATGATAATTATCTTTATCTGCTATTTCACTTAGCATAAACTCCTCCAGTTCCATCCATGTAGATTTAAAAGTTGGGTGTTCATCCTTTCTGATGGCTGAGTAATATTCCATTGTATATATGGACCATATCTTCTTTATCCATTTGTCTGTTGAAGGGCATCTTGCCTCTTTCCACTGTTTGGCTATTGTGGACAATGCTGCTATGAACACAGGGGTGCATATGGCCCTCCATGAAAGTAAAGTTGAATGATGCCATAGGGTGGGGCTCAGATCCAATAGGATTAGTGTTCTAAGAAGAGACATCAGAAAGTTCCATCTCTCACTACCAAGCAAACAGAGAAAAGGCCACAAGAGCACATAGCCAGATACCTGCTGCCTACAAACAAGGAAAAGCAAAGCTTTCACTAGAAACTGACCATGGTGGAACCCGGTGGCTTTGTTTAAGCCACAAAGTCTATGTATTTTGTTATGGGAGCTCAAGCTAGGTACTGATGTAACAAATGACTAAAAAAGTGGAAGTAGCTTTACAGCTGCGTAATGGGTAGAGGCTGGAGGAGTTCTGAGGTACATTCTAGAAATATGTATGTTAAGGGTAATTCTGGTGAGGTATCAAACAGAAATGAGCAAGAGACTATTAGAAACAGGAGGAAAGTAGATTACTATGAACTGAATGTTTGTATACCATCAAAATTCTTATGTTGAGGCCCTAATCCCTACTTGCAGTGATTAGAGATGACAGTTTCAAAAATAATGAAGTCATGAGAATGGAGCTTGTATGAATTACGTCCCCTTTACAATGAGGGACATAAGAGAGATACCTCTTTTTGCCATGTGAGGATACAGCAGGGTGGCCATCTACAAACCACAAAGTTGGCTTTCACCAGGAACCAAATCTACTGGCACCTTGAACTTGGACTTCCCAGAATCTAGAACTGTGAGAATTAAATACCTGTTGTTTAAGTCATTCAGTCTATGGTATTTTGTTATAGCAGCCCAAACTGATTAAGACAACAGTTTTTGTTATAAAGTGGTAAAAAACTCAGCTGAATTGTGTTCTGGTGTTTTATTTTATTTTGTTTTAAGATTTTTTAAAATTTAATCGTCAGAGAGAGTGAGAGAGCACAAGCAGGCAGAGCAGCAGGCAGAGAGAGAGGGAGAAGCAGGTTCCCTGCTGAGCAAGGAGCCAATGCTGGGCTTGATACCAGGACCCCAGGATCATGACCTGAGCTGAAGGCATACACTTGACCGACTGAGCAAGCCAGGCACCCCTTTCTAGTGTTTTATAAAAGACAGAACTTGTGAGCCATGAAAATGGATATTCAGCAGAGATTTCTAACTAAAATGTAAAATGTATAGGCTGCATCCTCCTGACTTCTTAAGAGTAAAATTAGAGAGGAGAGAGATGAACTGAAGAAGGAATTGTTAAGCAAAAAAGGAAGTAGCACTTAAGACTTGGAAAATTCTCAGCCTGTCCATATTGCAAAAAAAGAGAAAGCATCCTAAAAGAGAACACCAAAGGTATGGCTAGACTATTACTTGATAAAGAGATTGAGGATGAATGAGCAAAAACACTCTCATTTGAACTGAATGAGACATAAAGGGAATAATGACTCCAAAGGTGCTGAAGAGATCATTAGGGCTGCCACTCACCACAGGCCCAGGGGACAGGGCTGATTATTTATCCTGGTTTCCAAAGTATGGGTCTACCTTTCTGGTTTAGGTGGGCCAAAATGCCCTCTCCTTGCCTTAGTGGTGAGGTCTTTGCAGAAAGCTCTAAGGGTGCAAGGCCCCACAGAGCCATGGGGATAATCCTGACATCCCCGTAGACCTAAAAGGCAGAGCACTGAACTAAAGGGAATTTTCCCTGAGCCGTAAAATCTAATGGAATTTTCCTTGGTAGTTTTTGGACTTGAGACTTGTCACCCCTTTCTTCCTTCCCATCTTCCTCTAGGAATGGAAATGTCTGTCCTATATCTGTCCCAGCATTGTATTTGGAAGCATATTAACTTGTCTGCTTTCATAGGCTCATAGCTGTTGAGGAATTATGCCACTGGATGAATTGTACCTAGAATCCCACCCACCTCTGATTTAGATGATATTTAGATGAAACTTTGGACATTAGACTTCAGAGTTAATAATGGAATGAATTAAGACACTCAGGGCTGTTGGGATGAAATGAATGTATTTTGCAAGTGAGAAGGGCATGCATTTTGGGAGGCCTCGGGCAAAATGATTTGGATTGAATGTTTGTGTCTCCCTAAATTTGTATGTGAAGCCATAACCCCAACTTCCATATTTAAAGATGGCAATATTTAAAGATGATGCTTCTGAGGAAAAGAATTAAGTTTAAATGAGGTCATAATGAGGGGGTGCAGATGCATTATGATTAGTGTCCTTATAAGAAGATGCTCCAGCAGTCTGTCTTTCCTCTTATGCATGTGAACACACAGCTAGATACACCTGCCTATATGCCAGGAAGAAAACTCTCACTGGGACTGCAACATGGTGGCTGACACCCTGATTTCAGAATTCCAGCCTCTAAAACTGTGAGAAATAAATGTCTATCATTTAAGAACCCTGGTCTGGAGCATTTTGTTATGGCACCCAGAGCTGACTGAGACAGGGGCCATTACAGGTTAACCTTTCAAAGAGTGAAATATATAGGACCACTGAATGTGCATATTGCCCCTTCCACTCTGAATACTAAAAAATCAAGGTTCTCTTTATAAAAAAAAATCCTCATTTAAAACACCTTATTTTGTGGGCGCCTGGGTGGCTCAGTGGGTTGGGCCGCTGCCTTCAGCTCGGGTCGTGATCTCAGGGTCCTGGGATCGAGTCCCGCATTGGGCTCTCTGCTCGGCTGAGAGCCTGCTTCCCTTCCTCTCTCTCTGCCTACTTGTGATCTCTCTCTGTCAAATAAATAAATAAAATCTTAAAAAAAAAAAAAAAACACCTTATTTTGTAACACTGTGGGTAATATTTTTGCCCCATAAAATAGGTTTTAAGTGGTATCCAAAAATCACACTGAAAACTTTTAAAAGGTCTTAAGGCTAAAGAGAAGGTATAGAAATAGATATCTAAATATCTCTTCTTTAAATGTAACATCAACTGAAAAATAAATGTGCTGAGAAAAATTTCAGGAATCACTAAATAGCAAATTACTAATTGTGGGTGATCAGAAGAATCCTCCAGGGTTTAGAGGCTCACACCTACCATCCTCTAAACAATAATGATGAAGGCCAGAACTGCGTGTGCATTTGTATAGAACAGCACACCCTCTGTATGTGGAAACACTATAAATCCGTGTAGCAAAAAAGAGCTGAAATTCACTTATTGATGCACTAACAGAATTCAGAGTGCCACTACTGCCATGTTATTTTTGATACTTATTCCGTGTCAACCCTCAACCTTCTCCCCTTCTGTAACAATCATTAGTAAAGGATATTCTAATGAACAACTTCTAAATCATTAGTTAATCCACTTTATATTAAGTCAAAATCTACAGTTAACCAGAGCAGTACATCTTACTAATGAGTATAATCAATGCACAACTACTAAACAAAAGTAGGTATTTTAGTCTTGGGTGCTGTCTCTTTTCAACAATATTATAACAAACACTAACAGGGGAAAGGAGAGGAAATAAGAAGGGAAATTAGTTTAAGGATTAAAATGGTATGATGTCAAGAAAGTGCCTCTCTCAAAAGGCATGCAGTGAGAGACTAGAGAGTTCTAATCATGGAAGAAGTGCAAGGGATGTAAAACATGTACAGGGACTCCTTAGTGAAAAATACTCAGAGTTCCTTTACATGGAAACACCATACAAGACAAGGTAAAACAGAAAGATAGAATTTTAAAAGTAGAAAGAACTTAAGGCCTAACAAATTCAACTCTTTATCAGTAAAAGAAAGTGAGCCAAAGATCCCATGACCCACATAGGCTTTTATCTTTGGCAAAGCTGGGACCAAAACCATCTCCCTTCTAGGACCATGTTTGCATTCAGATGTCATGTAATGTTATTAAATTCACCACTGACATCTATTTATTTCATAAATCCTTTCTGAGTTACCAGGCACTGAGTTACCAGGCACTGACTGGAAATGCTAAGTAAACCCTATGTATTTTTGCAGCACTCTGCTGTTATGATTTACTTATACTTTGTATAATTACAGTTTAACAAGTTACTGGAAGTAAAATTAGAGACAAAGAGAGAAAAGCATATTAAGCCCAGTAGCCAAACATATCATGAAGAATATAGCTGACCCACAAAAAAAGTATTTAGTGTTGTGCACATGTGTTGGGTAGCACAGAAAAGGGGCAGTGGGAAATGAGAATACATCAGGTAGGTTGGGAAGGTGACCAAGAATGCCACACAAGACAGCTTAAAGGTGGTGAACACCTATTCCAAGGACAAGAAGTAGTCAAAAGAAGTATTTTAAAGCAGAAGTGTGAAATGATCAGATTTGCCTTTTAGGATGATGACTCTGATAGGCTGAAAATGAGGAAAGGTCAGTGGCAGGGAGACCAGACAGAAACTGACACAATCATCCAGACATGAGAGAATCTGAGCCTTAACTAGTAGCAGATGGGATAAATGAAGAGATCTGACGTAAGAGACAATTCTTAGGCTGAATCACCAGAATCTATGGGTGAGATGGATTGAAAAAAATGTACAAAAAAGTCTAATTGAAAACTGCTCAATTAATAGACAAAGGAAGGTTAAGTGCTGGGGCGTACTGGGTCTGTGGAACCTGCAGGATTCTTAGGTGCTTGGTGGGGTTGGAGCTGGGTCAAGAAAGGCAGCACGACACATAATTACTTAATCCCCGGCAGTCCTTGGGGAGGCAGCATGGAGATCCTCGATTACCCATCAAGGGCACATAGGACAGGAAGAGGGCCAGGACAGAAGTTTGAGAAACATCTGCTGAAGCTGCACACAAGAGGAGCCAGCAAAGAACCAAGAAGGAAAATGAACATGGGAAGAGGCAAACCAGGAGGGAGCACTGTCCTTAAACCAAGGGTGACCAGCGATGTGAGTGCTGCAAAAAGGTAGCAATTAATGGAAATGAAGCATCACACTGGGAGGAAAAGGGTGTGAAAGTGGGCCTCCTGGCCACTCTTTCAAATCACTATCACACTACAAGAACACAGCTTCCAATTTTCTACAACTTTCCAAGGCATTTTACTAATCCAATAGTTTATTTATTCTGTTTGCAGGCTGAAAAGGTTCCTATTTGATAAGAGAAAAATTTATAACTCCATCTGTTCAGAAAGAAAGGTAGGACTAAGTGATAAGCAGGAGCCTATTCTTAGATCATCTTCTTTTAGTAAGATTCACACGAGCTACCAGATCAGTGCTACCTGTCACTCTTCCTTGACAATCTCTACTGAAAGATGAGGAAAAGACAAATTGGGGCTTATACTTTCAATAGCCTTCTCCAGGCAACAGAATCCCAAGTAGAAAACTATAACCCCTTTGAAAATAAAAATAAGCTGAAGAAATTTGGAAAACTAGATTGGTAGGAAAGGTTAAGATGACACACACAAGATTTCACAGCATGGACAAATGCCAGTGTGATACTGAACTAGGCTTGAGGGAAAAAAGACAGTTGATTCAAGAAAGCCAAAACCCAACAAAACAAACAAACAAAAAAACCTTACCCTGCCAATATCAATATTCCCCTAATGGTTGAAATCAGGGTTTTTAAGATGTAGATAATATTCACCATTGACAAAGTCCCAATAGAACACTGTGAATGTATTTTTATTTATTGAACCACATATGGAATTCAACAAGAAAATGTTTTACCTACTACATATTCATTCAGAATAAGCTAACTGTGCCGTCTTACTTTTGGGCCATTTACAACAGAAAACAGAAAAAAAGATTCTTTTAAACCTCAGGCCTATGAGAAAACAATCTTAAAACTGTAAACTACTATTTTTCTTCTCATACAAAAAGAAATAGAGACAGCACAGATTAAGTAAATCTATAGGGAAACTGAAAGCATCATTGAATTCTGTTATGTCATCAAACCACATTTTCCACATAGAAAAATTCAGAAGAGGGGCGCCTGGGTGGCTCAGTGAGTTAAGGCCTCTGCCTTCAGCTTGGGTCATGATCCCAGGGTCCTGGGATCTAGCCCCCCGCATAGGGCTCTCTGCTGTGCAGGGGGCCTGCTTCTTCCCCTCTCTCTTTCTGCTTGCTTCTCTGCCTACTTGTGATTTCTCTCTCTGTCAAATAAATAAAATATTTTAAAAAAAAAAGAAAAAAGAAAAATTCAGAAGAAATAATTTATTTCTAAGAAATGAAGGTAAAAATAGATGTGCAGAAGCAGCTAAGGTGTGACAGATACATTAGCCAGAGAGCGGAGTTTGGTAGTAAGCATTCCTTCCTCTATTTCTCAGATCCCATCATTAATTTTTTCTTTCTTTCTTTCAGATTTTTATTTATTTGACAGACAGAGATTACAAGTAGGCAGAGGAGACAGGCAGAGAGAAAGGAGGAAGCAAGCTCCCCATCGAGCAGAGAGCCTGATGTGGGGCTCAATCCCAGGACCCTGGGACCATGACCTGAGCCGAAGGCAGAGGCTTTAACCCACTGAGCCACCCAGGCGCCCCCGCCAACATTAATTTTTAATAAAGTTATGAAATAACATTATGAAAGTCAAATATAAAGTCTTTACTCCTCTGTTACCTTGCGCTTAAAATGATCATTGGAAATTATAGTTATTAGGACATAAAATCATAGCTCTAACAGTGGTCAAACTAATACCACAGTTTGTTTTTTGACTTTACTACCTCAGCCTAGAGTATTCATGTGAATTCTTCCTGCAGATAATGGTAAAGAAGGATATTAAATACCATGACTACAGTAAAATGAGGGTAGGGGTAGAAAAGAGAAAAAATAAAGCTTAGAAATGTAATTGACTTTCTGGTTTTAATGGCTAGAGGGAAGCTGGAGATAATCCAGAGATAGCTCCCTTGACCCTAAAGGAAAGGGGAAGTTAAGAAAAGGAACTACAGCAAAACCTCTCCGGCCAAAGTGCAGTTGACCCGCATTGACTAGGTCATAGCAGTGTCCCTTCAATTGAAACCAGGGTGGTAAATAAGGTAGATCAGGGAGTAAAAGAAAAAAAAAAAAATCAAATGGCTTTTTAAAGACTCTGGACTATAAAAATGACAAACCTTCAATCCATGTCATTCTCACTCTGTAAATCTAAATAAACATACATTGTTTTATAAATGTGTCCTATTATGCACCAAATCCCCTATGTCCCTACTGAAACAAAATATTTAAAAGGCATAAAATATTGCTTCAAATCAGACAAATTAAATGAAGAGCTCACCATAGCTCTCTTTCCTAACTTTAAAAACACAGTTGTAGGAGACTTAGATGAAATCATATGTATTTACTAACAATTATTTTTCAACTAAATAAAGGGTTCTTAATTTGCCAATCAGCTTTCTTTGGTAGAAATAATCAACCTAGTATATTCTACCCTAAATTATTCTTTAATTATGAGAAAATATTACAGCAAAGAAATTAGGTAAGCTTTTTAGACACATATCTACACAGGATTCTTGACTGTTCTTCCTACTCATACCACTGTTTCTGTATAGAAAATGTTGGTCCTGACATTCCTTCTTCCTCTCTTGACCATTCAAGTGGTGATTCTGAAAAATGACCCCATTTTCAGGGGCTCCCCAGCCCCAGACGGGTCCCTTGAAAGCAATGAGAAGAGGCACGGGCCATATTTCTGGGTGCCTATTCCCAAAAGGGCCAGTGGGACCCTACTTTGCATGTCCTGCAGCCACTACTCCTCAGCTCAGCCAGAAGTACTATGGGTGCAGTGGGTGGTCCCAGGGCCAGTGTTCTTCCAGTCTCAGCCTTTCTATGCATCAGAAGCACAGAAACGCCTCTATAAGCTTTGTGCAGGTAACAAGGAGAGCAAGAGGAGGAATGCCTAATGGGAACTTGTAGTGTCAGAGATAACAAAACCAAGCCTCTGAGCTTGTTCACAGCTGATCATGCTCAAGGACAACCAACACCTTATACTCTGAATTTTGAAAACCCGTCTCACTGAAAAAACTAGATTCCTTATTGAGTTATTCACCTCCTGATACAATGGCACACATTTTTGTAGTTCATAAGTAAAATCCAGGGTGCTACTTGCTACTTCACATTTTCCTCCCTTCTTCCTTAATTATAAAAGTAATATATTTGGTTTTGATACATTTCTTCTTTTATAAAAGAAATCCAGTCCCAACACCTTTTGCTTTATTTTTAGTTTTTTAGATTTTATTTATTTGAGAGACAGAGAGAGAAAGAGAGCAGCACAAGTAGGGGCAGCAGCAGAGGGAGAGGGAGAAGCAGTCTAGGGAGGGAGCCTGACACAGGGCTTGATCCCAGGACCCTGAGATCATGATCTGAGCCAAAGCCAGACGTTTAACTAACTAAGCCACCCAGGCACGCTCTGAAGAGTTTTAATCAGCTAAACTGTCATTGAAAATAGGAGAGATAAAAAGTTTCCAGGACAAACAAAAACTAAAAGAATTTGCAAACACCAAAACAGTCCTACAGGAAATATTGAAAGAGGTCCTCTAAGCAAAGAAAGGGCCTAAAAGTAACATAGACTAGAAAGGAACAGAGAGAATATACAGTAACAGTCACCTTACAGGCAATACAATGGCACTAAATTCATATCTTCCAATAGTTACCCTGAATGTAAATGGGCTAAATGCCCCAAACAAAAGACAAAGGGTATCATATTGGATAAAAAAACAAGAACCATAGATACGGTGTCTGCAAGAGACTCATTTTAGACCCCAAGACACCTCCAGTTTTAAAATGAGGGGGTGGAAAACAATATATCATGATAATGGACATCAAAAGAAAGCTGGGGTGGCAATCCTTATATCAACAAATTAGATTTTAAGCCAAAGACTATACCAAGAGATGAGGAAAGACACTATATCATACTTAAAGGGTCTGTCCAACAAGAAGATCTACCAATTTTAAATATCTATGCCCCTAATATGGGAGCAGCCAATTATATGAGCCACTAATAACAAAATCAAAGAAACACATCAACAATAATACAGTAATAGTAGGGGACTTTTAACTTTCCCCTCCCTGAAATGGACAGATAATCTACAGAAAAGATCAACAAGGAAATAAAGGCTTTAAATGTTACACTGGACTACATGAACATCACAGATCTAGTCAGAACATTCCATCCAAAAGCAACAGAATACACATTCTTCTCTAGTGCAATGGAACATTCTCCATGTATATATAATATACATAGCAGAATATACATAGCAGTATAGTAGCAGATCACATCCTGGGTCACAAATCAGGTCTCAATCGGTACCAAAAGATTGGGATCATTCCCTGCATATTTTCAAACCACAATGCTTTGAAACTAGAATTCAACCACAAGAGGAAAGTTGGAAAGAACTCATACCCACGGAGGCTAAAGAGCATCCTACTTAAGAATGAATGGGTCAACCAGGCAATTAAAGAAGAATTTAAAAAATTCATGGAAACAAATGAAAATGAAGACAAAACTGTTCAAAATCCTTGGGACACCACAAACGCGGTTCTATGAGGAAAGTATATAGTAATACAAGCCTTTCTCAAGAAACAAGGGTTCAAGTACACAACCTAACCCTACACCTAAGCGAGCTGGAGAAAGAACAGCAAAGTAAGCCTTAAACCCAGCAGGAGAAGAGAAATAATAAAGATGAGAGCAGAAATCAGTGAAATAGAAACCAAAAGAATAGGAGAACAAATCAATGAAACTAGGAGCTGGTTCATTGAAAGAATTAATAAGATGGATAAACCCCTGGCCAGACTTATCGAAAAGGAAAGAGAAAGCACCCAAATTAATAAAACCATGAGTGAAAGAGGAGAGATCACAACCAACACCAAAGAAATACAAACAATTATAAGAACACAGTATGAGCAACCATACGCCAGCAAATTTGACAATCTGGAAGAAATGGATGCATTCCTAGAGACAAATAAACTACCAAAACTGAACCAGGAAGAAACAGAAAACCTGAACAGACCCATAACCAGTAAGGAGATCAAAGCAATCATCAAAAGTCTCTGAACAAACAAGAGCCCAGGGCCAGATGGCTTCCCAGGGGAATTCTACCAAAACATTTAAAGAATTAATACCTATTCTCCTGAAACTGTTCCAAAAACAAGAAATGAAAGGAAAATGGAAGTATAATGTCTATGTTACCTAAAGCAATATACACATTTACACACCCTGCTCAACAGGGAATCTGCTTCTCTCTCTCCCTCTGCCTCTCTCTCTGACTTGTTCTCTTTCTCTCCAATAAATAAATAAAACCTTTTTAAAAAAATCAAAAATAGAAATACCATAAGATCCACCAATTCTACTTCTGGGTATTGATTCAAAGAAAGTGAAAACACTAACTTGAAAAGATATCTGCATGTCCATGTTCATAGCAGAATTATTTACAACAGCAAAGATATGGAAACTACCTAATTGTCCATCAGTAGATGAATGGATGAAGAAAATGTGGTATATGTGTATGTATATATATACATGCATACACACACACACACTGGAATGACTTTATATATATAGTAAAAATGGAATACTAATGGAATACTATTCAGTTATAAAAAGGAAATATCTTGTCATTTGTGACAGCACAGATGGACCCTGAGGGCATTATGCTAAGTGAAATAAGTCAAAGAAAGAAAAATATTATATGACCTCACTAATATGTGGAATCCAAAAAAAATAAAAACAAAAAAACAAAAAATACCCAAATTTACAGAGGAAGAGATCAGATTTGTGGTTACCAGAGTTGGAGGGGAGCAAACATATGCATGCGGACACATGAGTGTGCATGCACACGTGTGTGTGTGTGTGTGTGTGTGTGAGGGGAGCAGGATGAAGATTATCAAAAGGTATAAACTTCTAGTTATAAGATATATAAGTACTAGGGATGTAACCTACAGAAATGACTAATGCTAAAACAGTAAATCCTAATAGTTTTCATCATAAGAAAAAAAAGTTGTTTTTTTTCCTTTATTTTTATACCTATATAAGATGATAGATATCAACTGAACTTATTGTGAAATTGTTTTATGATATTTGTATTACAAATATTTATGATGTATACCTTACATTTATATATTGCTTTTCTCAATGAAACTGGGGAAAAAATAGAAATGGGAAAAAACTGGGCTCTTCTAAATCTCAAACAAAATACAACTTTTCTGGCAAAAATTAATAAAGACCAAAACCTCTAATGTTCCATAATTAGTTAGTCATCTTCCTTTGATGACTAGAACACAGACAGAGGCTGTTAAGTACCCACTATAAATCTGAAGTTCTCTTCCACGGCCTGTCTAGTATACTGCCCACCCTCACCCCTTCACAAATCTTTTACTATGACAACCTTTACCTATATTCTTTCTCTGCTTATCATCTAACCACTAAAATAGAAATTTTGTTAAGTGCAGTGACCAGATCTTGCTTACTCATAGTATACAGTGTTTGGTATACTGTACTCCCTCAATAAACACTTGTTGAATTAATAAATAAACAATTATCTGTCTAGCTTCTTATCCGTGACCCTCTCCTGCAACCATCCATCTCTCAGAGATTCTAAGCACCAGTAAAGCAGGAGTATGGGAAAAGAAAATGTATTCATATAACTAAAACCAAAACAGAAATATAGGTTCAGGGGTGCCTGGGTGGCTTATTCGTCAGTTAAGTAACTGCGCTGGACTCGGTTATGATCCCAGGGTCCTGGGATAGAGCCCTGCATCAGGCTCTCTATTGCACAGGGAGCCTATTTCTCCCTCTCCCTCTGCCTGATGCTCCCCAGTTTGTGCTTTCTCTCTCTGTCAAATAATAAAATCTTTAGGAAAAAAAAAAAAAAAGGAAACGAAGAAATACAGGCACAAAAATTTTTCCTCTGCATAAATGATGCACAAGACAATTTTATAGAAAAAGACACTAAATATTACTTAGTTATCTTCTACAATACAACTTAAAGGAAAATCAATGTTTTCAATTAGCTAATTGAAGTGATCTTAAACAACCAAAAAAGCTCCCCAAAACAAAAAAAACCACCCCACATTGCTTGGTTAACAATAGGCAGTGAAAAACAGAATTTAAAAGGGTAGTGATCCTGTCTCCCATCCCCAAACCAGCGTTCTTCATTTAACAAACAATTTCTGATTCTATGGACACGATAGAACATTCTGGGTACTTTTATGATCTGGAAGGCATAGTGCAGCTTTGAACGGTTCTAGAGATGACTGGTAACATGAAGAAGTGTGTAGGCACTGCCTCACTAAGTGCCTGGCAGGAAGGAGTATTCAGTGGGACTCATCACTTCTATTTTCTGTATCAATCTGAACTCCTATTTGCATTATCTCTAAAAACTTTCAAGTCTGGTATCCAGAAATCCAAAAAGAAATAACAAATGGCAGAGTTCCCCCTAAATTCAGACACTGTTCTCTGGAGGAGAAAAGAACAACAAATAAAAACAAAAATCCCATGGGTGCCTGGGTGGTTCAGTGGGTTAAGCAACTGCTGTCCATTCAGGTCATGATCCTAGAGTCTCGAGATCAAGTCCCACACTGGGCTCCCTGCTAACAGGAGTCCGCTTCTTCCTCTAACCCTCCCCTCTCTCATCCCCTCTCAAATAAATAAAAAACAAAAACCCCATAAAAAAAAAACAACAACAACACAAAAAAACCTTTGAAGGTTTGAAGGGGACATGTGTAATAAAATGTGGCACCTAGAAAAACAATAAGGCAGTGAACATAATTTTGTAAAAATCATGGTGGGAAAATTAAGGAAATAATTATTCTTAATGCAAAGAAACTAGGAAATTAAAAATATAAGAGAAATGAAAAAATAAGAACTCCTGAAATTTGAACATATTTACTTTAAGCAGATATACTAATAGTGAACAGTTATCTAATAGATTCTGACAATTGAATAACTGTGAATTTTAAGGAGACTCAGTACCACGTCTAGGTGACTAACATGGGCATTCTACCAATAACTGGGGAGAGGTCCAAAGAGGCTGGCTAGTGTTCTAAGTGGAAAGCAAGGTTTCCCTGGTGGCAGTATCAAGATCCTGCCAAGAGCAGCAGGGGAGAAAGGGTTACAGGAGTTACAATATTTTGTGGCAAAATTTCAGCTGACCATGACCTAGTGGCAAAAGGCAAGAAAATATAAAAATGGTAATATAAAAACTATTAAATACTAATGCCAATATGAATAACTAAGTTCATTCTTTGCTCTTGTAATACTAACCTAAGCTCAAGACAACTTATATATTATGTTTGAAACACATACACATGCATAGAAAACCTACATGATTTTTACTTCTCAGGCATACTGAAGGGTGTTCCAAAGTGAGAACTCACACACACATGCTTAGTGACTACTCTCAACATATCTGATAGCCACAAGGTGAGGAAAAAGAAAATTCAGAGAGAATTCTGCTTTGGACACCAGTAAATGTTACTGCACTTCACTAATTTTACTTGTTTCTTCCCTCCCTCCCACCATAATCTTTCTCAAATTCAGAGTGAACTTTTCAGAACAAAAATCTCCTAGTGAAAAATAATTTATCTGAAGAACATTTGTTTGTTTGTTTCACTTACCTTTTTCCTCCCACTCTCTTCCTAAGTAATAATAGGTTTTGTCCATTTAAGAATATCCTTAACTATTTCTAGTTTTAAAAACTTAGATAACATAACATGAAAATATTTGTTATGCTCTTACTAAACACAGGCTGAACAAGGCCTGTTCATGTCATGCCATAGGTATATATTTCAGCACCTCCCTGGATCTGTCTTCCAACAATCTACCTAGAAGGAGATGGTCTATGATCACAGGCCACTGACAGCCTGATGCAAATCTGGCTCTGCTACCTACTGGCCAGAGACACAGGGCTGTGCCTGTCTACATTCTCTTCATCTTTATTTTTTTATTCTTATTTATTTATTTTTAAAGATTTTATTTATTTGACAGGGAGAGATACAGTGAGAGAGGGAATAGAAGCAGGGGGAGTGGGAGAGGGAGAAGCAGGCTTTTGGCAGAGCAGGGAACCTGAAGTGAGGCTTTGATTCCATGACCCTGGGATCATGACCTGAACCGAAGGCACCCTCTTAACAGCTAAGCCACCCAGCGTCCCTCTTCATCTATAAATAGTATTATAAGACCTAACTGGAAGGTTATAATGAGGATTAAATGTGCTAGCAAACACATGAAATGCTTTGGATATCACATAATAAAAATGGGCCATCACAAAGCAGTGTTAGAAAACTGTTTCCTTTCAAAGAGAAGAAAAATAGAAAGGTTCCGGAAGAGAAATCTAGGAAATATTTTTCTTCTGCCTCTATAATCATCTATTCTTTCTTCCACAGCCACATTTCAAAATGCATATTTCTAAGGCATCACTTTGGAAGGTGGGCCAGGGATGAGGATGGCAAAATAAATAGAGGGGAGTAAAGAAGTTCAAACATCCTGTTATAAAATAGTAAGTCATGGAAATGAAAAGTACAGCACAAGGAATATAGTTAGTTAGTAGTTAACAATACAATGTAGTAACACTATATGGTAACAGACTGCAACTATACTTATGGTGAACACTGACTAATGTATAGAACTGTCAAATCATTATGTTGTACACCTGAAAGTGATATAACATATGTTAATTACACTTTAGTAAATGTTAAGAAAATGCTATCATGGCCTCCAGGCCCTGAGTAGTCAGGCCTCTGGCCCTATCTTCTCTGCCTGTCAACTCACACACCCATCTACACTAGTATTCATATGTAGCACATACACTTCTCTCTGTTCTTTAACCAACCTCAGTCCCTCCTTAATGATCACAAAAACAACAAAAATCAAACCAGCCAAGGAAACAGTGCACATTAAATAATTTACTGAAGTTTGAAGAACTCTGAGATATGTCTTTTATACTGAAATGTACTCAAAGATACAAACACAGAAACAAAACTGATTATTAAATGGTGTAAGTGGGAGTTAAAAAGCAGCCCAAAAAAGTAAGCTATACATGAGGGAAGAAAAGAAAAAATAAAATCCCCAAAGCAAAGGTGTTAAAGAAATTTTTATGTTGTGTTAGAATTATTTACTGAAATATTTGATATTAACATGTAATGTCTTATAAAACTAGACATGCAGTTACTAGAACAACTGGTAATTACTCCCCTGATCATTTATATCAGAAAAAGAAAAACCTATTTTCACTCAAAAACTTGTACACTAATGTTCATAGCACCTTTACTTGTTATAGCACAAATTTGGAAATGATCAAAATGTCCTTCAGCATGTGCATAGTTAAACAAACTGGTACATCCATATCATGGATTACTATTCACCAATAAAAGGAAGTTAACTACTGATATATATACAAACTTGGATAAATCGTTTTTTTTTTTTTTTAAGATTTTATTTATTTATTTGACAGATGGAGATCACAGAGAAGCAGGCAGAGAGAGAGGAAGCAGGCTCCCTGCTGAGCAGAGAGCCGATGCGGGGCTCGATCCCAGGACCCTGGGATCATGACCTGAGCCAAAGGCAGAGGCTTTTACCCACTGAGCCACCCAGGCACCCCGAAAAACTTGGATAAATCTTGAGGGAATTACGCTGAGTGAAAAAAGTCAATCCCGAAAAGTTATACACCATGTTACTCCATTTACATAACATTTTGAGATGACAGAACTACAAAACTGGTGAGCAGATTAGTGGTGCAAGCTGTTAGAGAGGAGGGTAGGAAAGAGGTGGCTGTGGCTGTAAAAGGGTAACACGAGGTGATGGACTGATGTGTATCCAGCCTGGTGGTGGGCACCTGAACCTATACATGATAAAAATTACACTGAAAACAATAAAATAAAAAATTTAAAAAATTACACAAACAAAACACACACACAAACTCACATTTATAGGTAAAATTGGTAGAATTTGAATAAATTCAGTGAATTCTATCCTGGATTCATATCCTGGTTGTGCTACCATAGTATAGTTAAAAAAGAGATGTCATCATTGGGGGACAGCAGGTGAAGGGCACAGAAAATCATTCTGTATTGTTTCTGACAACTGCATGAGTTACATGTCAATCTACAGGTATCTCAAAATAAAATGTTTTCGAAAAAGGCAGAGAGATGTGTTGGAGACATTCACTCAAACATTTCCAATCAATAAGGAAGTTCACAACCCTTTTCACTATGGATTAATTAGATAATACTTTTTAAAGGGGAACATAAAGGCCTCAAGTAAGTAATTACAATCTACACATTGATTTTGTAAACCTTTACTTCTCATGTCTGAAGGAAATAAAGATAGACCAAGTGAGATATGTTTTACTTAATATCTAACCAAAACCCAAGATGTGGTTCATAAAATTACCACTAATTCCTAGATTTTGAAGTAAACTCATTAGAAGAAGGGAAAGTCAAGCCCAATATATCTACCAGTTCAGTCAAAATTAACCCAAGATAAATGAAACAAGATGGGATTGGGAGGGAGACAAACCATAAGTGACTCTTAATCTCACAAAACAAACTGAGGGTTACTGGGGGGAGGGGGATTGGGAGAGGGGGGTGGTGTTATGGACATTGGGGAGGGTATGTGCTTTGGTGAGTGCTGTGAAGTGTGTAAACCTGGCGATTCACAGACCTGTACCCCTGGGGATAAAAATATATGTATATAAAAAAAAATTAACCTAAGATGATGAGGCACCTGGATGGCTCAGTCACTCAGCATCTGCCTTGGCTCAGGTCATGATCTCAGGTCATGATCAAGCCGTGCATCCGGTTTCTTGCTCAGCAGGAAGCCTGCTTCTCCTTCTCCCACTCCCCTTGCTTGTGTTCACTGTCTCACTGTTAGAGATCTCTCTGTCAAATAAATAAATAAAATCTTAAAAAAAAAAAAATTAACCTAAGATGAACAATCCACTTCCGTGTGTAAGAAAGAAATGGAACTCTTGACTTTAATACCTTATAAATCCAAAGGTACATCCAAACCCTGCAGAAGAGGAGGAAAAGCTGATTTTAGTTGCTTCTGAACTATTAGATCTGGTATGAAAATTGACCTCAGAATAATGTAGTGTTTCTTTATTTTCACCATCTATTGACTGTTGACTTTGTCCTTCAGCTGTATGGCTTCCATGAAGTAATTAGCTTCCATGAAGCCAATTTATTGTTAGCACAAGCTCAATAGTTGAGGTACTACTATTACACTCACTTATGATAAGGAAATTTAGAGGCTCAGAGAGTTTAGATTAACAATATAGATATTTTAATAACTCCACCATTGAATCTCAGCTATTACTAAATTTTCACTTTTGGAATTGGGGTAGAAGGAGCTACCTCTACTTAATATTTATAAATTTTTCTTTTTATTTATTTTTTTAATTTACTCAGTATGTAGAAATAAGTAGAAATAAGAAAATAAAAATTTGTAAAGTGAAAGAAAAAATTTCTGCTACGCCACAAAGTAAACAAAACAGTGAAATCTTCTTCCTAATACATGTTTACAGTAGTAAGTTATATTAAAAGGAATGAGAAAAATAGGATGATGTATTATAAGACACCAAGAAGAAGATCTAATCGACCTGAAAAATAAGAAATTCACCTAGAAGAAAGAAAAAATAAAATCCAAATCTAAAAAATGTTCAGACTTGTAAAAGAAAAATCTATTGAAGGGGTGCCTGGCTGACTCAGTTGGTAGAGCACATGACTCTAGATCTCAGGGTTAGTTTGAGCCTCAGGTTGCACATGGAACGTAGTTAAAAAACAAAAGAAAGTAAAATCTATTGGAGATAAGCACATTCCTATACCAAAGTAATGGAGTCATTGTTGACTCTGTCGTTTTGTTTTATTTTGCTTTTGTCTTTTCTTTATGGCATAATTTATATACCCTCTATCCCCAAATTGTAAGGAAATTATAAGGGACATTCCAGATAAGCTATCTGGTGCTTATGAGCCAAATAAAAGGTCATATTTCTCCCCTTCATTTCAGGCACACGGTCACACTTATTTGATTTGGTATTTTTCTTATTCCAACTTCCAGAAAACTCTCTCCACTCTGTGCTTAACAATTTGGTCAATTCACTGTAATAAAACTGGACAACAATGTAGAATGACTTCTAGTATATATTAACATGAATAATTAAGAAGTCAATCTGCCACCTCCCTTTCCAATCACAAGATTTTAGGGTATCCTATACAAGATTCATTATTTATAACCTTCAAATTTATGTCCTAAGCTCCTTAAAACAGCACTGTCCCAAGAATGTGATATGGACCTACACACTGAAAAACTTCTTTTTCCCCAAACAACATCACATGGTATCAGTATTTCTAATTCTGCTTGTTCCTTAATCACTTGCTTTCTTAAATCCTTTCTCTAGCCCAAAAGATCATCTAATGAAGGCCTACACAGATTAATGAATAAGAACATGTACTACAGAGATAACCTCAAACCTGGACTTACTCATCTATACCATATATTCATTTGATCTACAGCTTTTTTTCTTTTAATTTAATTTATTTATTTGCGAGAGAGATGGGGGGCGAGCAGGGGGAACAGTGAAGGGAGAGAGAGAAGCAGTCTCTCTACTGATCTGGGAGCCTGATGTGGGGATAGATCCCAGGACCCTGGGATCCTGATCTAAGAAGGCAGATGCTTAACCAACTGAACCACCCAGGTGCCCCAACCTACAGCTTTTTCAGCTGGAAACTAACAAAAGCAAATTGAATCTTAGAGCATTATTTTGCATACTAAATGCTTCAATACGTAGTACACCCTCAGCATTATACCCTGCCATACAGTAAACCTCCAAACATGATACGACAATGAGAAGGACAATGTTGAAGGAGAAAAGAAAACAGAAGCTATTTTTCTCCAATTATTTCTTAGGAATTTATGGTTCAAATAAAGTTTGTCCAAGTCTTCCTCTCCAATAATAAACAGCAACTTACAATATTACAAGCCTATAAAGACGATAAAATTCAGGACAGATACCATACTGGAGACACAGAGTCCAATCTAGGGTATTTGTTTATTCCTCAATGTACTATCAAGAACAAATTAGTAGAGGAGTGAAAAAATTATTTTTATGAGGCAGAATGTGATCACATTCCCACAGAAAGAGCATGACATAGGCAGTCAGGTCGTTAGGGTTCTAGCCCTGTTTCTTCCTTTAATTTCAATAATCAAAGCAAGTCACTTCCCTCTTCTAGGTCACATACTCTCTCCATCCCTCAAAGAGGAGTTGATACTATAAGATCTTTAAGAACCTTCAAGAATTAACATTCTACTTTTTTGTGAGGGAAAGGAAAAAAGGGTGTGTCATGAACACTAATGTAGCATACAGATGGTACTCCCAATGTTCGACCTTTTAAGTGTGCAGTGGCCAGACTTACAAGGAAAAGCTAGCTATCCTATTTACTCTCTTTGCCATCCTCTTCTTGTCCTCCATTCTTCCCATACTGTATTTTACCATCTTGTGGCTCATTACCCCATCTCAAACTCTCAATACAAAGCTGGTTTATATCATTAAGAAATAAAAGTTGCTTCATTGAAATCTAGTAATTTAAATATAAAATCCACTCAAAAAGAAACCCAAACTTACTATTCTCTTATATGATTACTTCAAAGGAAGGGAGGAAAAAGCAGAACAAGGACAAAGAGTTAGTTTGAGAACTTAGGTGGCAATGCCATATTCTAGTTCAAGCAAAATAAAAGAAATTTTTAATGCATAGAACCCCTAACTAATTCAAAATGACACAAAGTTAAACAGAACTAGTTAGAGGTGGAGGTGAATAGACTATAGGAGAAAGTGATCACTCCAACTCAAGGACATTTATATTTGAGAGGTTAAGTATGTATAATGTAGTATTTATGAATAGGAGAACATGAAAGAGCACTAAAAGGAGATAGCATAATATATTATTAAACCACAAATGGTACATGTTAATTTTTATTAAATATGTCTTAAAAGAAAAAGATCACAAGTTAATCATGGGGCTAGTATAGTGCTATTTATTATATTCTACCTCAACACTAATTAGTTCAAGGAGGGATACACGTCTCAGCAGATCAGTGAAAACCACTTCAGAATTTCTGGTAAAATATTGGAAAAGAAATCATTCTTTATATTGGACTTGAAGTGTGAGCTACCACATGGAAAAGACCTGACAACATTTTGAAACCAATATGCCCGAAGCATGAAATCTTCTCCCTGTGGCTTTCACATATAAACACTATTAAATTCTTTTTTGTGCTTATTCCAGAGTATTACTGACTTCCCTGAGTAATACAACTTGTCGACCTTTACATATGCTTGACTTTCTGACTAATCAAATGAGTTGTAAAGATGATTTTTAAATATAATCCTTGTTTTAAAAAAATGGCAAGATACAGAGTAATAAATGTAACAACAGGCTGATCTCTGGCACCATGTAACAAAAAATATATTCTTGGGTCATATGTATCAGGTCATCCTGATACTTATTATAATACTCTAATACAAGAATATGAAAGAGAAAAGAGGGTTGCTAAAAGGTAGCTAGAAATGATTTTTATTTTGTTTTAAGATTTATTTATTTGTTTGAGAGAGAGAGAGCACAAGTGAGTAGAATAGGGTCAGAAAGAGAAAATATCCAAGCAGACTACTGCTGAGCATGGAGTCTAATGTGGTACTGGATCTCACCACCCTTGAGATCAGGGCTTAGGCCAAAACCAAGAGTCAGGCACTTGACCAACTAAGCCATTTTATTTTTATTTATTAAAAATGTTTTATTAAAATTCTGCACAGCAAAGGAAACAGTCAAAAAAACAAAGGGGCAACCCACGGAATGGGAGAAGATATTTGCAAATGACAGTACAGACAAAAGGTTGATATCCCGGATCTATAATGAACTCCTCAAACTTAACACACACAAGACAGGCAATCATATAAAAAAATGGGCAGAAGATATAACAGACACTTCTCCAATGAAGACATACAAATGGCTATCAGACACATGAAAAAATATTCATCATCACTAGCCCTCATGGAGATTCAAATTAAAACCACATTGAGATATCACCTTACACCAGTTAGAATGGCCAAAATTAGCAAGACAGGAAACAACATGTGTTGGAGGGGATGTGGAGAAAGGGAAACCCTCTTACACCGTTGGTGGGAATGGAGGTTGGTGCAGCCTCTTTGGAGAACAGTGTGGAGATTCCTCAAGAAATTAAAAATACAGCTTCCCTATGACCCTACAATTGCACTACTGGGTATTTACCCCAAAGATACGATGTAGTGAAAAGAAGAGCCATCTGTACCCCAATGTTTATAGCAGCAATGGCCACGGTCGCCAAACTGTGGAAAGAACCGAGATGCCCTTCAACGGATGAATGGATAAGGAAGATGTGGTCCATATACACTATGGAGTATTATGCTTCCATCAGAAAGGATGAATACCCAACTTTTGTAGCAACATGGATGGGACTAGAAGAGATTATGCTGAGTGAAATAAGTCAAGCAGAGAGAGTCAATTATCATATGGTTTCACCTATTTGTGGAGCATAACAAATAGCATGGAGGACATGGGGAGTTAGAGAGGAGAAGGCAGTTGGGGTAAATTGGAAGGGGAGGTGAATCATGAGAGACTATGGACTCTGAAAAATAATCTGAGGGGTTTGAAATGGTGGGGGGGGGGGGGGAGGTTGGGGTACCAGGTGGTAGTTATTATAGAGGGCCCAGATTGCATGGAGCACTAGGTGTGGTGAAAAAATAATGAATACTGTTATGCTGAAAATAAATAAATTTAATTTAAAAAATTTTATTAAAAATTTAAAATGTTTTATTAAAAATAAGATAGGCACACCTATTTTATTTTTATGATTTTAAAATTTTAAGTAATCTCTATACCCAACATGGGCTCAAACTCACAACCCTGAGATCAAGAGTCAGAGCCAGGTACCAGGTGGGAAGTATTTTAAAGATAATAAATGAGATCAGAATTACAAAAGTCTTCCAGAGAAATGCTCAAGAGTTGACAACATACTGGTTGAGTATTCGATCTAGTACTCTTGTTCTAATTTGCATGTTAACATTTGCCAGAATAACCTTTGAGCCCATTAAAATACACATGCCAAGGTTCCCCATGGAGAGAAAACTATTAATAGATCTGGAATAGATGACCATGCCCACCCACCTCTGCCCCACCTCCTGATGGAGAGACCAATCAGAACGAAACCACGAAAAAGAACACAGTCTCACCAGAAAAGGAAGGTTTTCTAGGTATATGAAATATTTTTAATATGAAACAATTTGTTAGGAAATAAGGGTTTGTAGTCACTTGTTGGTAGTAGCAACTTTCAAAGTGTATCTTGCAACTCATTAGAAGAGACCCACACCAATTTAGTGAGACTACGATTATGGTAAAAATAAAAGAGAATGAAGAGTATATCATACCTACTAAGGTTAGTATTGTTTATAAAATGTTTGTTTCAGGGTGTGTGTGTGTGTGTGTGTGTGTGTGCAAGCGCATGTAAGTCATGTGTGAACTGGGAGAAAATATAAGATGTATTTCTTACTAGGGGTTGTGGTCACAAAAGTCTAAAAGCTACTGGCTTTCAGATATAGCAAAAGACACAAAAAAGAAAGACATAATACAGAACCCTCCAAGTCAGATCAATAATAAGTCTTCTATTGAACTGTGAGAAATTCTATACGGAGGGATCAGTAGACCCTATAAAAATGGACTCATCTTTCAGAACAATATCTAAGACCTAAAGGACACCTGGAGAAAAAGAAAACATCATGAAAATAATAATGACCAAATTTACATATCTTAATGAAAAATACTTTTAATTGGCACATTCTTTACCCACAGTCTCAGATGTCAGTGCAGACCTTACCTGAAAGGGTCTTTTGGTAAGAAACACATTGATGTCTCCACAAAGAAATGGCAGATCTCTCCCGATTCTGCAGGCCATTTAGTCTTTCTGCTAGCCCGCCGCTGTTTAATGAATAATAGTATATTAAGTTAGTTAAAAGAGAAGTTTCAGAATAGTTGGAACATTTATATTTCATACTCTCCCACCAGAGACAAATAGATAAAACAGCAATTCTAACCTATCTGGCATTACATGGTCTTCTTAGTGGCCCACACCTCCAAGATCAGTAATCTTTCTTAAGATTTCTTAGAAGCTCAGTTTCTTGATTTTTAGAAATACAAGCTACTCTCAGATCAGTGTGACTTCCTTTCTATTCTTTCCTAGTTTATTAATCTCATAAGCATATACTGATCACTTCTTGTTCTACCTAGCAAAGTACTAGATGCCAGGAATGTAAAGAAGGCAATGAGCCAAGCTTTGGGGGAGCCTCACAATCTGCTCATCTCACAATCTGACAAAACATATAAATTAAAGTGTGGTCAGAATTGTAGTCAAGAATAAAACTTCCAAAAAAAAAAAAAAAAGAATAAAACCAGTAAACTGCTGATAGGCAGAATATTAAATAAGAAAACTTGGGTATGGGCTTATTATTTGGACCACAGAGACAACACAGTATTAATCACAAGCACACAGCAAGGATACCAACATTATAAAAATAAAAAAAATATTAAAAACTTCCATGTATGGCAGGAAGAGAATTCATAAAATGAATATGCTTCACAAAAACCCTTAACCATCAATGAATAATATGTATATCATACTATTACATATTATTACATTAATATATCAATTATATTATTATACTAATATTTATATACCATACTATATACATTATATATTATAATTATACACTGTTACATAATCATTACATTGTTATATATTATATGATATAATAAATGTAATGTAGTAAGTATATTTTATATTAACACAATACAAGGCTTTTTATTAACATAATTAAATCATATATAATATGAATATTCATTGATATATATTATAAACATATAAACAAATATATGCAAACATTTGGATTCAGTAAACTATCTAGGGTCATAGAAGTCAGCAGCTTCAAACACATCTGTGCTCTCAAGAGAAGTCAGGATCAGTTGTTAACCACCATTATGACCACATGCTACATATTTTTATCAGTATATTATCTCATACAATCATGTACCCAGATCATTTCAAACACAGATAATGTACTGAAGATAGACAGGTAAAAGAGATCATTTTATAGATATAATTAGATCATTTTATTCTAATAATATACCTTTATTAAGAAAGAACAAATATCAATAGATACCAAATAGATGATTAAAAATCAGAGCTTAGAGAGAGGTTAAGTATATTCTACAATAGCTAGCTAGACGAAATAAATTGTTGAAACCAGAAAAGACATCATAATGCCCAGTATTTAAACCTTCAAGAAATAGTAGTCATTGGTGTTACTGATTTTATTATGATTTTTAGTTTGCAACCTATGCTCTTTCCACTGAAATGACTGAAAGATCTTATTTTTTAAAATTTTTTATTTCTATTCAGCATAACAGTATTCATTGTTTTTGCACCACACCCAGTGCTCCATGCAATTCCTGCCCTCTCCAAAACCCACCACCTGGTTCCCCCAACCTCCCACCCCCCACCCCTTCAAAACCCTCAGATTGTTTTTCAGAGTCCATAGTCTCTCATGGTTCACCTCCCCTTCCAATTTCCCTCAACTCCCTTCTCCTCTCTAACTCCCCTGTCCTCCATGCTATTTGTTATGCTCCACAAATAGGTGAAACCATATGATAATTGACTCTCTCTGCTTGACTTATTTCACTCAGCATCATCTCTTCCAGGCCCATCCATGTTGCTATAAAAGTTGGGTATTCATCCTTTCTGATGGAAACATAATACTCCATAGTGTATATGGACCACATCTTCCTTATCCATTCATCCGTTGAAGGGCATCTCGGTTCTTTCCACAGTTTGGCGACCGTGGCCATTGCTGCTATAAACATTGGGGTACAGATGGCTCTTCTTTTCACTACATCGTATCTTTGGGGTAAATACCCAGTAGTGCAATTGTAGGGTCATAGGGAAGCTGTATTTTTAATTTCTTGAGGAATCTCCACACTGTTCTCCAAAGAGGCTGCACCAACTTGCATTCCCCTCCAACGGTGTAAGAGGGTTTCCCTTTCTCCACATCCCCTCCAACACATGTTGTTTCCTGTCTTGCTAATTTTGGCCATTCTAAGTGGTATAAAGTGGTATCTCAATGTGGTTTTAATTTGAATCTCCCTGATGGCTAATGATGATAAACATTTCTTCATGTATCTGACAGCCATTTTTTTTTTTCTTAAAGATTTTATTTATTTGAGAGAGAGAGAGAGAGTGTGAGCATGAAAGGGGCAAGGGGCAGAGGGAGAAGCCGGCTCCCTGAAGAGCAGAGGGCCTGATGTGGGACTTGATCCTGGGACTCCAGGATCATGACCTGAGCCGAAGGCAGTTGCTTAACCAACTGAGCCACCCAGGTGCCCTCTGATAGCCATTTGTATGTCTTCATTGGAGAAGTGTCTGTTCATATCTTCTGCCCATTTTTTTATATGATTGTCTGTTTTGCGTGTGTTGAGTTTGAGGAGTTCTTTATAGATCTTGGATATCAACCTTTTGTCTGTACTGTCATTTGCAAGTATCTTTTCCCATTCCATGCGTTGCCTCTTTGTTTTGTTGACTGTTTCCTTTGCTGTGCAGAAGCTTTTGATTTTGATGAAGTCCCAAAAGTTCATTTTCACTTTTGTTTCCTTTGCCTTTGGAGACATATCTTGAAAGAAGTTGCTGTGGCTGATATCAAAGAGGTTGAAGCAGTGATCAAAAACCTCCCAAAAAACAAGAGCCCAGGACCTGATGGATTCCTGGGGGTATTCTACCAAACTTTCAAAGAAGAAATAATACCTATTCTCCTGAAGCTGTTTCAAAAAATTGAAGCAGAAGGAAAATTTCCAGACTCTTTCTATGAAGCCAGCATTACCCTGATCCCCAAACCAGGCAAAGACCCTACCAAAAAGGAGAATTTCAGACCAATATCACTGATGAATATGGATGCTAAGATTCTCAACAAGATCCTAGCACACAGGATCCAACAGCACATTAAAAAGATTATCCACCATGACCAGGTGGGATTCATTCCTGGGCTACAAGGATGGTTCAACATTCGCAAATCAATCAATGTGATAGAACAAATTAATAAGAAAGGAGAGAAGAACCACATGGTCCTCTCAATTGATGCAGAAAAAGCATTTGACAAAATCCAGCATCCGTTCCTGATTAAAACGCTTCAAAGTATAGGGATAGAGGGAACATTCCTGAACTTCATCAAATCTATCTATGAAAGACCCACAGCAAATATCATCCTCAATGGGAAAAAGCTTGCAGCCTTTCCATTGAGATCAGGAACATGACAAGGATGCCCATTCTCACCACTCTTGTTCAACATAGTATTAGAAGTCCTAGCAACGGCAGCCAGACAACAAAGAGAAATAAAAGGTATCCAAATTGGCAATGAAGAAGTCAAACTCTCTCTCTTCGCAGATGACATGATTCTTTATATGGAAAACCCAAAAGACTCCACCCCAAACTACTAGAACTCATACAACAATTCAGCAACATGGCAGGATACAAAGTCAATGTACAGAAATCAGTGGCTTTCTTATACACTAACAATGAAAATACAGAAAGATCTTATTTTTATGCAAATTATACATATTATCATACTACCTACTTTGTTTTTCTACAGACACTTGTTTTCCTATGGCATATTATTTCTGAATGTGTAGTGTAGAAGTATATATACATATGTTTAAAATTCTCATAATCAAAAATTCCCAAGAAGCTCTGCTATATATATATATGTGTATATATATATATACTTAATATATGCATAGCTCTGCTTCATATTATTCTGTTTACTGAAAGTAACTCATTTATACTCATTCTCTAAACAACACTATAAAAGTAAGTACTACTGTCACCCTCATTTTACACATGATAAACTGAGACACTGAGAAATTAAACACCTATGCAAGGTGAGACATGTGATAAATGGCACACCTGGATGCACACCCAGACTTTCTGGCTCCAGAATTCATAAGCTTAGCCTCAATGAAGTATCTACTGCCTCTTAGACAGTACTACTTAAAAAGGCACTCATAATAGACACAAGAAAAAAAGCAAACCACTGTATTCTTTGTACAATGATCTAGACAGTTTCTTGTCAAATGTTGGTTTTCAATCCTGTGACTGTCAAGAAGAAAAAAAGAGAGATAAAATGCAATCTGAAAGTAGAAGACGGTTAAGGTCACATCCCAAGTAAATTGTACAATCTCACAAGGAAACAGTAGGAATTATAAGATGAAAAGTAAAAAGATAAAGTAAAAATAAATGCAGAACAGTTCTCAGCAAGTGGGAATGTCTAGAGCCGTAAGACAGAATCAGCATTTGAGCTTGCTTTTAGTCATTAGGAGCTTTACTGGTACTTCACAGATTATTTCTGTTCCAATCTCTCCAAAGAAATTCTCATCAGACGCAACAAAACTTAAGAGTGGAAACACCATGACTTCTATTCAACAATCATAATCCTAGTAAAAACCTATACCACATTATTTTTTTTTAAAGATTTTATTTATTAATTTGAGAGAGAGAGAGAAGAGAGAGCACAAGCAGGGAGAAGGAGAAGCTGACTCGAAACTGAACAGGGACACTGACCTGGGGCTCCATCTCAGGACACTGGGATCATGACCTGAGCCAAAGGCAAGAGCTTAACTGACCGAATCACCCAGTGCCCCCTGTACCACATAATTTATGTGGGGGAAGGAGCTGGGAAAGTCATGCAGGCAGTTTAAGAAGGTTCTGTTTGTATACATGCAAATTAACTTTTTTTTAAAAGTTCCACTGAAGTATAATTAACATATTTACTAAGATACTTAAAGTGTACATTGTGCAGATTTTATATACATTGTAAAAGGATTCTTCCCATGTAGTTAATTAACAAATTCATTACCACACATACTTAACTTCTCTGTGTATGATGAAAACATTAAAACTCTACTCTCTTAGCATATTTTAATTGTGCAACACAGTGTTAACATTAGTCACTATGTTTTACTTTATTTTGTTTTTACATTTTGCCAGATGTTTTTTTATTCTTCAATCTATAAACTATTATAGTTTATCAAAGCTCAAAGGTAGTAGCTATTACTATATTTTACTTTAAATCCTTACAACTTACTCATCTTATACCTGGTACCCTTTTACCACATTCTCCATATATACACTTCTAAGTGATACCAGTACTTACTCTTCTCTGTCTAGTTTACTTTGCGAAACGCCCTGAAGGTCCATCTATGTTGTCACAAACGGCAGGACTCCCAGCTTTCTCATGACTATATAATATTTGTGAGTGTGCGCGTGTATGTGTGTGTGTGTGTGTGTATGTACATCACATCTTCCTATCCATTTATCCACTGGCTGAGATTAGATTGTTTCCACATATTAACTAATTTTGAATAATGCTATGATAAATATGGGAATACAAATATTTCTTTGATATCCTGTTTTCATTTCTTATGGATTTATTGTTGAACAGTGAATTGCTGAATCATAAGATAGTTTTTTTTTTTTTTTTTAAAGAAACCTCCATACTGTTTTTCATAGTGGCTGTACCAATTTACATTCCTACCAATAGTGCACATAGTTTCACTTTTCTTCACATCCCCACCAGCACTTGTTACCACATCTTTTTCCCCTAAGGATTTATTAATTTATTTTAGAGAGAGTGTATACATGCACACGAGTGGTGGGTGGGACAGAGGGAGAGAAGCAGACTCCCCATGGCACAAAGCCCAAGACAGGGCTTGATCTTATGACCCTGAGGATCATGACCTGAGCCCAAACCAGAGAGTCAGATGTTCAACAAACTGAGACACCCAGGCACCCATAACTCTTGTCTTTTTGATTATATTCATTCTAACAGGCATGACTGATAACTCATTGAGCTTTGTCTTACATTACCCTAATGAGAGTGATTTAGAGCACCTTTTTCATGTACCTGTTGGCCATTTGTATATCTTCTTTGGATAAGTATCTATTCAATTCCTCTGCCTATTTTTAACTGGATTGTTTTTTTTTGCTGAGTTGTAGACGTTCATTATGTATTTTGAATATCAATCTTTTAATAGATATATAACTTGCAAATATTTTCTACTTTTCCGAAGAATGCCTTTATCATGTGTTAGTGGTTTTCTTTTTTGGTGCACAAGCTTTTCAGTCTGACGTAGTCCCACGTCTTTATTTTTGCTTTGGTTGCCTTTGCTTTTGGCATCAAATCCAAAAATTCATTGCCAAGATCTATGTCATGGAACATACCCACCATGTCTTCATCTAAGAGTTTAATGGTTTTGGGTCTTAAATTCAAATCTTTAGTATATTTAGCACTAAAGTTCAGTATAATTTTTGTGTATTGTAGAAGATCATAGACTAGTTTCATTCTTTTGCATGTGGTTGTCCAATTCTCCCCACACCCATTTATTGAAAAGACTGTCCTTTCCCCATTGTATATTCTTGGCTCCTTTGCCACAAAGAAATTGACCATATATGCATGGGTTTATTTCCAGACTCTCCATTATTTTCCACTGAAATATATGTATGTTATTATACCAGTACCATACTGTCTTGATTGCTGCTGCTTTGTAATATAGCTTGAAATCAGGAAGTGTGATGCCTCCAGCTTTGTTCTTTCTCCTGATTGTTTTGGCTCTTTAAAGTCTTTTGTGGCTCCATGCAAATTTTAAGATTGTTCTACTCCTGTGAAAAATAAAATTGGAATTTTGATAGGGGTTGACCAAATCTGTCAATCTGTTAATACTGCTTTGGGCAGTATTAACATACTAACAACATTAATTCTTCCAATCTAGGAGCACATTTATTTTTGTCTTCCTTGATTTCTTTCACCAATGTCTTATACTTTTCAGTGTACAGTACTTTCACCTCCTGGGTGAAATTTCTTCCTAAGTATATATTTTTTAAGATTTTGTTTATTTGAGAGAGTGCGTGAGCATGGGGAGGGGCAGGAGGAGAAGGGAAAGGAGAAGCCAGCTCCCTGCTGTGAGATAAGCCTGATTTGAGGCTGGATCCCAGGACCTTGAGACCATGACCTGAGCTGACATCAGATGCTTAACCAACTAGGCCACGCAGGTGCCCCTCTCCCTAAGTATTTTAATATTTTGATGCAATTATAAATGTGATTATTTTCTTAATTTCTCTTTTGGATAATGTATATTTTTGTATGTTGATTTTGTATCCTGCAACTTCACTGAATTCACTTACTAGTTCTAATAGTTTATTGCTGGAGTCTTTAGGGTTTTCTATACATAATATCATTTAATCTGTGAATAGAGACAGTTTTATTTTTTCCTCTGCAATTTAAATGCCTTTTATTTCTTTTTCTTGCCTAATTGCTTTGGCTAGGACTTATTTAGTAATCTGTTGAATAAAAGTGACAAGACAGGGCATCAGGGTCTTGTTCCTATCTTAGGAGTATCATGCCACTTGTAGGCTTATTATATGTGCCTTTTTATATTGAGGTACTTTCTCTCTATACTCAAATCACTGTCATTTTTCTTATGAACTGATGCTGATGTTTATCAAAAGCATTTTATGTATCTATTGAGATACATGATTTTTCTACTTCATTTTCTTAATGTGGTTTATATATCACGTTGATTGATTTGTGTAAGTTGAACCATCCTTCATCCTTGGAATCAATCCCAATTGATAATGGTGTATGAACTTTTTTTCAATTTGTTTTACTAAAACTTAATTGGGAACTTTTTTTTTTTTTTTTTTTTTTTTTTTTTTTTTTTGTGGTGAATACAATTTTATGCTTTATTGGTGACATTGAGGATGGGACCAGCATTTCCAAAGGATATTTTAAAAAAATCTTTAGGGTAAAATGCACTCATTTTGACAAGGCAACTCTATTTCTAGGTGTTTCACATTAAGATACAATCCAGCATTTATACAAATATGTACACCTGGGGAATTTTATTAAATGGTATTTATAGTAGCAAAAAAACTTGACATGAGACATGTCTGTCAGCAAAGTGCTAGGGCACTTGGGAGAGTTACATTGTACAGTGGTACCCACAGGCTTCAGGCTGCTTTAGTAGCTCTGTGTGGGTTCATGACCATGCTTTATCAAGTTCAAAATTCAAGTGAAAAAACAGTGTGTCTTATCTGATCTCATTTGGGTGACTATAAATATCATATACAAAATGTAAATATGTATCTTGATGGTGTTTTGCATTATATATACCTTCATTGTTAGCTGTTCATAATACATTGCCTTTATAATCAGAAAAGTAAAAACAAAACATGCCATTTTGGGGGAGAGGGAGGAAATGAAGAATACCTCCCTACCACTAGCCTCCCAGACTTAATATAGTATAGAGAGCAGAGAAATGAATATCTTGGAGTAGGGAGGCATGCTCGCTGTAAACCAGGAGGCCAGATAGCTAACCAGACATTTCATTAGTGACAGATCAGGACCAGTCATTTGAAGCCCAAGTCATCACTTTTGGAAGATTTCCTCTCACATTTAACTGTGTTTGGATAATGACCCTGTGTAGGTTCAACCCATTCATTTATTTAGAGGTCCTTTTTCAAACTGGTTTATCTTGGAGTGTTCAACAGGAAGTCACATAACTTAAAGTGAGACATCCTTTGCTAAGCTTTACCAAGGCTTTTATGACTAACATGAGCATTTAGTAACACCTATTTTAGATTTTCCAGTCTAGAATTACTGCTATAACATAAAAATCTTGAGCCTTGAACACACTCTGTTTATTGATAAAATAAATCTCCATTTATATTTTCATTCATTAACTCTCCAAATATATTTTGGAACTTCGTATTTTTTTTAATTTTTTATTTTTTATAAACATATATTTTTATCCCCAGGGGTACAGGTCTGTGAATCACCAGGTTTACACACTTCACAGCACTCACCAAAGCACATACCCTCCCCAATGTCCATAATCCCACCCCCTTCCTGCCACAATGTTTTTGATGTCACAAGTTGTATCTTTTTATCTTGTTTAGCCATTAACAAATTTTTGTATAGATTTTTGAATACTTTTGTCTTTTAATCTTCACAGTATGTGATTTACCCAACACCATCACATCATTAAAATATTCTGACATTAACTATATATTTACATTTACCAATGAGATTATACTTTCATGTTTTCCAGTTAATCATTAGTGTCCTTTTGTTTTAGCTTGAACAAGTCTCTTTAACAATTCTTGCAAGGCTAAACTAGTGTTGATGAACTCCCTTAGCTTTTGCAGATGTGTAAAACTCAATTTCTCTTTCAGTTCAGAAGGACAACTTTGGTGGGTAGTGTATTTCTGGTTGTCAGGTTTTGTTTTCTTTTAGCACACCAAATATATCATGCCACTCCCTGCCTGCTTGCCAAGTTTCTGTTAAAAATCCACTGCTGAAAATCCATGGAGGTTACTGTATACAAAACAAGATGATTTTTTCTTGCTGCTTTAAAAATTCTCTTCTTGGGATGCCTGGGTGGCTCAGTTGGTTAAGCGTCTGTCTGCCTTTGGCTCAGGTCATAATCCCAGGCTCCTGGAATCAAGCCCCACATTGAGCTCCTTGCTCAGCAGGGAGCCTGCTTTTCCCTCTGCCTGTCATTCCCCCTGCCTGTACTTTCTATCTCTCTCTAATAAACAAATAAAATCTTTAAAAAAATTATCTTCTTTAACTTTTCATGATTTCATCATGTTTCTTGGTGTGGGTCTCTTGAATTCATCTTATTTATAACTCTGTGGACTTCTTGGATCTAGATGCCCATTTCTTTCCCCAGATTAGGTAAGTTTTCAGCCATTATTTCTTCAATAATCTTTCTACTCCTTTCTGTCTCTCTTCTGGAAAACTATAATGCAAAAATTCACCCACTTGATGGCATCCTTTAAATCCCTTACGGTATCTCCAGTTTTTTCCAATTTTTTCTTTGTTCTTGTGTTTGGATGAATTCCACTGCTTATTCTTTGAGTTTACTGATCTTTTCTTCCAGCCAATCTAGTTTTTTGAATTTTTCTGTTGTTACTGTATTCTTTTCAGGTCTGTGGTTTTTGTTTGGTATATTCTTTTATTTTCTTTCTCCTAAAATTCTCACTTTGTTCATGCATTATTCTCCTGACCATGGTAAACATCTTTATGACTCTTATTTTGAACACTTTGTCAAACAAATGACTTATCTCCATTTATTAAGGTCTGCATCTTGAGCTTTTCCTTGTTCTTTTTTTTTGGAACGTATTCCTGTTTCTTCATTATCCTTGACTCTCTGTTTTGGTTTCTATGCATTAGTAAAACAGCCATCTCTTCCAGTCTTTATAAAGTGGTCTTGTGTAGGAGATGAACCTTACTGTTCAGCCTGCCCTGAGCTCTTAGTTGTCTCCCAAATCTTTGCAGAAGTCAAAGCAGCATTCTTTGTTCTTAGTAGCTCCCAGTAGTTATGGGTGTCAATAACCGGTCGGTGTGCCAAAGGGCAGGATCTCAGTCAGCACCTAGATATAGGCTGACAGAAAGCTGAACCCTTAGCAGCTTTTAAAGTATGCAAGCATACTTCTTTCAGGAAAAGACTGGGAGCTGGGCATTTTTCTCTGCTCCCTCTGCTCTGAGTCCTCAGGAGATAGCCAGCTAAGACCTGCTTCCTTGTTTGCTACAGATCTGTGGGATCCATAAATCACAAGTCACCCTACCCATCAGAGCCAGGAGATCAAGAGATGTACCCTCTGGGAGACACTGAAGACCTACAGTGTGCACAGAGATGTTATCTGATGACCTCCCTGATCTCTGGGGAGGATGGCAGTCAGAATCTAGGTATGTGATAAATTAGAAGCCTGATTCTCACTTAGCAGCAGCTTTTAAAGTACACAAATAAGCAGGTTTCAGGAAAAGACTGGAAGATGGGTGTTAAATACTCTTTTTGTGTTGAGCTCTGGAAGGAAAACCACATCAAGTCCAAGCCAGTTTAAGAACTATTTCTTTGTTTGCTATAGTCTTGTGGGTCTTGTGGATACAAGCCCTGTTTCAGAGCTAGGTGTTTTGGGGGCTCATCTCTCCAGTGAAAGTCTTAAAAGTTGGGACGCTAGTTGTTGGGTTCAAACTCTGCTCCTCATAGAAAACTAGGAAGTTATGAGTTCCCTAACTATTGTATGCCACCATGCCAGGGGTAGGATTTGTGGATAGAGTGTATATTATCCTTCCCTACCCTTTTCAATGTGGGTACTTTCTAATTCATCCAATGTATAGCAGTCACTCAATTTCTGGAATTTTTTTCAAGAGGAACTGCTTCAAGTGGAGGTACAGATTTGGTGTCTTCATGGGAAAAGTGAGTTCAAGAGGCTCTTACATTGCCATTTTAGATCAGAGCCTTAAAACTGACTCTTTCCAATATAGTGAGCAAAGTTATTTAGAGATAAAATTCAAAACACCAATGAAGAAAAAAAATTCACTAAGCAAGTTAAGATATTCTAATTATTGTTTATATAAAAATATTGATTGGTAACCTATCTGTAAAGATTCCTGGCATCAATTCAACAGGGCTAAGCATTTCTACAAAAACAATATTAAGTGAAAAAGAATAAAGATTCAAAAATATTCCAACATTTCCAGAAATAAAGCTCTTTGAAATATTTTTCATAACCTATATAAGTAAAGAAAAAACAACTTAAATAAATATAGTAAAATATTTTCAAGTTTTGCTTTCTGTTAGATATAATAGACATTGTGAAAAATAACCTGATGATAAGAATGGAGAAATATGGCTTTACTATTAAAAACCTACTTAAATGTAGGACCAATTTTGCATTGACTTTTATTAGTTATAACTTAAACAGAATGAAGCCATGAATCAAAAAGATAAAAATTTAAAAAACAACAACAAAAAGTAAGCCCAAAGAGATTGAGTAATAGTTCTATATGGGGCGATGCCAGGGTAAAAGGACAATGTTTTCCAACCTTGAAATGCCTACAGCTACTTAACTTGATCCTTACTAGTGAGCCATTATCAGGTTAAAAACAAACAAACAAAAGCAACAAATTCTTCTAATCACTAGTTTATTTATTCTAGTTAAGGAAAATCTATTACTTAGACTCATTTTTTTTTTTTTGTCTTTGTTTTTCCTTAGCAGCAGTTTATTTCTCAGGTACTCTGTTGTCCTTCTGTGACAAAAGTTGGTGATTTTTTATTGTGAAGATTACCAGGACATCAGTATGCTCAGCATTTTCTCAAGAGTTCACTTCAACAAACCAAATATTTAATGCAAAACTTTCCTTGATCATTATTAGACAGCTAGCTAAGAGATTTTCCTCTCTTAATGCATGATGCTCTAAATGCTTTCATTACAAAGAAGCCTATGAATCAAAATACATTATCTTTTTCCCTCCTTCAGAAGGAGGTCAGCAAACTGCCATCATGGGGAATCTTTTTTTTTCCCTAGTCAGTTTAGCAAAGTTGGTTCCTATTGTCAACAGTCTTCTAGTTTGAATGCCTGAGATAGACAATCACATCAAATTAATTTTTAATATTTAAACACATTAACTTTAAAGGAATGATCATAAAACAGACATCCCTTATTTAGTTATAATTTAGAAACCACAAGAAAACAATCATTTGCATATTGCTGGAGTTGCTAAGATCATCAACAAAAACTTTATGTCCTCAACTTCTTTGAATGTTACCTTCATCTTACTCCTCCCCCTGAGGATTTCCTGGCAGTGACCTTAAACTGCAGCTGCCCTCCCTTCTCTCCTTTCCACCCAAAAGACATAGAGGGCCAAGAAAAGAAAGCCATGAAGGCTTCCAGCTCCCTTATACTCCAGCTGTGAAGCATAGAAGAGGGGGAAAACAGTCCATCCCTACCCAGAGGCAGGCACATTCAGGGCTGTACCACACATCCTTTGTAGGCTTGGGCTTAAGGCTACCATTCTTGGTGATTTCAATGGCTACCAGGCTTCTAATACCTTAGAACCTCCCCAATCCATGAAGTCCTCTTCTACCTCACTTTAGCCATTCATCTGCCCCACTCATTCTCTAAGTCTTGAAGTTACAAACTGTTTTCTTCCACTAATTCAATTCTGAACACCCATCATTCTTACCTGTCTAATTTATTACCTCTCGTATCAGCACTTTAAATGTGTTTGACCAACCTCTTCCCAATCTAGAATAGGCTGGTGCTACCCCCTCCCATCTCTTTGTACTCCACACCTTGCCTATTCTTATTTCTGACCTTACCTGGCCTAGATTTCGTGGTTCTGTATTACAATCACTACATGGAACTTTTATTGACTACTTTCTTTGTACTCACTGGATAGTCTCAAGCTCTGCCTGTTCCACATTTGCAGCCCCACAATTCGATTCATATTGATAGGTTGATCTCAAACTCAAAATGACAACTCCCAATAGAACTGTATCTTGCCAGATAATCCTAATGCACATCCCTTGTCCACTGACTCCTCCACTATAGGACTATGTCATCTACTCTCTATCCTCATTCCTCCAATGCCATCATCTTGACATTACTCTCAGCTAATGAAGATATTTTCCATTTCACTGACAAAATGAAGTGATCAGAAAGATCTCACTGCCATATACAGCTATCTGCAACCTCCACCTGAGGAGACTCTGTCCTCCCATCTGTTCACAGATGAGTGTCTATGCGCCTGACCCTGCATACCCCTCCATTTGCACACTCCTGTCACTAAATCAGACCAATAGTTATCTTCTCTCCCCTACTGAGGACTTTTTTCCCTATTGATAGGAAAACATCAATATACAACATGTGCTATAATACCCACCCATACAAAAATGAAACAAAACAAAACAAAAACCACACCTCAATCTCCACATTCCTTCTAGTTAACAACCAGTTCTCCACACCTCTTAAAGCGAAACTCCATGAAAGAATTTTCTATTCATGCTGTCCTCAGCTTCCCTTTTTCCACTCTCTCTTAAACCCACAATAGTCTGGCTTAGCCAACCATACCACCAAGAAAGCCCTATATATATTCCTTGCCTTCCACAGTGCAACCCAGCAACATCCATCACAGTTGGTTGCCCTTTTTCCTTTTCAAAGGCACATCTTCACCTAACTTCCAGGACACCGCACTCTCTTAGATTTAATTTTTCTCATAGCAGCCTCTTTCTCTGGGCTCCAACCACTGCAAAGCGCCTAAGGCTCAGGCCTCACAGACAGATATTCCTTTCAATCTGCATTTGATCTCCAGCAAACTGACCCTGCTGGTGCTTTAAAACCATCTGGACATGGGAGCCTACATCTACCACCAGCACAGTCACTGAGGTTCAGACCCATATCTTATTCAGATATATAAGGTACAAATGAACATGGTCAAAAGCCTCATGATTTCTTTCATCAATGTCTTCTAATTTTCAGTATAGAGCTCTTTCATCTCTTTGATTAAATTTATCCCTAACTATTTTATTATTTTTGATGCTATTATAAATGAAATTTAACTTATTTTTCTGTTAATCTGTTGTTAGGGTACATACACATCTCCTACTGAATTTTGTATGTTCATTTCACATTCCGCAACTTTAATGAATTCATTGATTAGATCTAACAGTTTTTCAGTGGAGTCTTTAGGATTTTCTATGTATAGAATCATGATGAAAAAACTGCAGACAAGACAAATATATGGAAAGATAGCCAATGTTCATGGATGAGAAGAATTAATTTGTTAAAATATCCACAACTACCCAAAGACATCTATAGATTCAATGCAATCCCTATCAAGAGTCCAATGGCATTTTCACTGAAACAGAAAAAGCAGTCTTAAAATGTATATGAAACCACAAAAACCCCAAATAGACAAAGCAATCCTGAGAAACTACAACGAAGTGGAAAATATCACACATACTGATTTCAAGCTATATGATAAAGCTGTAGCAATCAAAACAGTATGGTATTGGCATAAAAACAGACATATAGACAAATGGAACAGAATACAAAGCCCAAAATATACTCATACAGAGTCAAATAAAATTTGCTAAGGCTGCCAAGAATACAAGTAGAGAAAAGAGAGTCTCTTCAATAAATGGTGCTGGGAAAATTGGATATTTACACGTAAAAAAATGAAACTAGACTCCTATTCTTATATGACTCATAAAAATTAATTCAAAGTAGATTAAAAACTTAATCCATAAAACCACAAAACTAGAAGAAAATATAGGGAAAAGACTCCTTGATGTGGGTCTTGGCAATAATTTTTTGTATGACACTTAAACCACAGGAATAAAATGAACAAGAGGGACTACAATCAAACTAAAAAGCTTCTGCATGGCAAAAGAAATAATCAACAAAATGAAAAGGCAGCCTACAGAATAAGAGAAAATATTTCCAAATCACATACTTGATAAGGAGTTAATATACAAAATACATAAAGTTATATACAAAATACAACAGAATAGCAAAAAAAAAACCCTCAATTTTAAAATGGGCAAAGAACCTAAATAGACATTTTTCTTTCTTTTTTTTTTTTTAAAGATTTTATTTATGTATTTGACACAGAGAGAGAGAGAGAGATCACAAGTAGGCAGAGAGGCAGGCAGAGAGAGAGGGGGAAGCAGGCTCCCCACCGAGCAGAGAGCCTGATGTGGGGCTCAATCCCAGGACCCAGGGATCATGACCTGAGCCAAAGGCAGAGGATCAACCCACTGAGCCACACAGGTGCCCCTAGACATTTTTCTTAAGAAGATATTTAAATGACCAACAAGTACAAGAAAAGGTATTCAACATCACTAATCATTAGGAATATGCATATCAAAACCACAATGAGACATCACCTCACATTTGTCGGAATGATTATTCCAAAAAGGCAAGAGATAACAAATTCTTGTTAATTTGAAAAAGAAAGTCTTGGGCACTGTTGGTAGAAATTTAAGTTGGTGTAGCCTCTATGGAAAACAGTATAGTGGTTCCTCAAAAAATTAAAAAGGAACTACTATATGATCCAGCAATTCTTCTGCTGGGTATATACCTGAAGGAAATGAATCACTATTTTGAAGAGGTATCTGTACCCGCATGTTGACTGCAGCATTATTTACAATAGCTAAAAAATGGAAACAACCTGGCAATCCATTGACTCCCAGAATATAGATGAATGGATATAGAAAATGTGGTACACTCACACACACACACTGACCGGATTATTCAGCCACAAAAAGAAGGAACTCCTGTCTTTTGTAGAAACATTCTGGACCTTGAGGGCATTATGCTAAGTGGAATAAGTAAGACAGATAAGTATACATACATACTGTATGATCTCACTTACATGTGGAATCTAAAAACAACACAAAACAAAAACAAAAACGAAAACAAAAAAACCCACCACAAACTCATAGAAAACAAGATCAGATTTATGGTGACTACAACGGGCGGTGGGGGGCAGAAGTAAAGGAAGGTGGTCAAAGAGTACAAACTTACAGTTATGAAATAAGTAAGTATTGGACATATAATGTACAACATGAGGACTTTGGTTAACTCTGCCGTATATTATATTTGAAAGCTGCTGAGAGAGTAGATCCTAAAAGTAAAAGATCTTATCATAAGGAAACAGATTTTTTTTCTTTTCTTTCCTTCTTTTTTTGTTTTTTTTTGGTGTCTATAGGAGTTGATGATGTTAACTAAACTTACAGTGGTCACCATTTCACAATATATGTAAGTCAAGTCATTAGGCTTAAACAGTGCTATATATCATTTATATTTTCATAAGACTAAAAGAAAAAAGAGCACAGTAAGTGTAAAAGGACATTATTACTACTAAAATCACAGACACACCTACTTTTAAAAAGTAATGGGGTGGGTGGGTGACAAAATATGACCAACTGACAGAACTGACCACACAAAATAGAAAGCTTCATACATTCTTGCCAAACACCTGTATACATATAAAAGAATTCAATGCCAAATAGTAAAGATAGTGGGGGGAAAAAACCCAATTTTTGTTTGAAAGTATAGAAGCAAATCAATAATAAAAACTCAGACCCCAGTTTACAATAAAGGTAAAGGCTAACAATTCCCTCCCTCAAAAAAAAAAAAAAAAAAAAAAAAGCCTCATGATTTTCTCACCAAGAAGAACCAAACCAACCAACCAAACAAACAAACATAAAGAAAAACCAGATAAAACAAAACCATCTGATCCCCTGCACCACCCTCTTGCCTCATCTTAGGCACTGTCAGCTCCATGAAATCCCCTTCCCCACACCTCTTAGCCAGTCTTGATTCTTCTTTTTCTGATTTCTTTCCATAAAGTTTATCTTCTTTTGATATTACTTCTACTTTACTTCTTGGGTCCTCAAAACACACTCCCCTACAGAGTCAATGCTTTAGTTGCTATGTCTCCAGGATAAGCAACAGTGCTCAGCACATAGTAGGCCATCACTAGGGTTCGGGACATGGCTTTCTGTGATTACGTGGCATCAACTTCAGCAAGGGCATTCAAATCCCTTTAACTGTCTTCCTTTCCCGCTCTTTCCAGAGACTAATACAGACCACCACTGTCCTTTTTTGACACTTTAAATTTCTCTACTTTGGGCATAAGGCCTTCTAAGTTATTTTATTATATATATATATATATATATATATATATATATATAGATATATATGGAATAGACATGAAGTAACCCACCAAGCTACATCCAGTCCACTAGACTCCGTGGCATCCTAATGCTTGTCCCTCCACTCCCACACTTAAGACAGGCCTCTTCTTTCCTGATCCACCACCCCACTTCCTTCCCTGGACACTGACAGAGCAATTATCCCTAACCAGTCTGTCTCCACTGGGTTTTCCTTGTTATTTTCTAAATAGGACTCATCTTGCCTCTGATGACTCTTTTGGACCCAAGATCCCTTTCAAGCCACTAGCAGCTAATCTCTACATCTGACTTCTCGCCTAAAATCTCAGTCCTAGCAGAAGAACCTCAGCACTGTCTCCACTCTTTGTCTTGGATACTCCTTGAACCATGGGTCTCTTGGCTTCTGCCCCTGCTAGCTCACTAACATTGCCATTGAGTTTTTAGTATGCACTGTACCTGCCCACTCTTGACATAAACATTTCCTAAACAGATCCAAATCTGTGTTTTTTACTGCCACATTTACTCTTTCTACTGAAACTCCTTTTTCCTTCAAACTCTCCACTAAGTTTCCTTTTGTGGCACTGGTTCCCACAAGTTCTCTTTCTTTTTTTTTTTTTTTTAAGGATTTATTTATTTATTTATTTGACAGAGAGAGATCACAAGTAGACAGAGAGGCAGGCAGAGAGAGAGGAAGGGAAGCAGGCTCCCCGCCAAGCAGAGAGCCCGATGTGGGACTCGATCCCAGGACCCTGAGATCATGACCTGAGCCGAAGGCAGCGGCTTAACCCACTGAGCCACCCAGGCGCCCCAAGTTCTCACTTTCATTGAAATTTTCTTTTCATTGTTTTGCTCTAATTTAAAACACAAATTAACCATATATTACACAGAATTGGGACACAGCTCTTAGAAGGCATACTCCTATCCCCTTCACATGTTCTGTGTGACCCCCCCCCACCATAGCCTGGCCCTTGTGGTTATTCATATACATAAAGCCAGTTTCCTATCTTTGCTATCTTTGCTGTGTCTTTGCTCTCTCATCCATCTTTGCATTTGCAAGTGTTCCCTTGGACAATCTCTGTAATCATATTTGTAAAAATAATTGAATTTATTTATTTCTATTTCTCTCTTTATAATATAACTTATTCAAAAACAGGAATCATCTTAATACTTGTCTTAATTGTCTAAGTATCTGGAATACTGATGCTCAATAAAATCTGATAAACCCAAATAACCAATCCCATTAAGGAAATAGTCATGTCAGCTGTTATGACTGAAACAGTGAATGCATGACTTGTATAAACAGTTCCCTAAAATCATTTCCAGAAATGAGAAATTCTATAATTGCTTATTGAAGTTCCAATTCTATTCTGTCAATTTTCTTCCCCAAGTAAACAAGTTTAAGTATTTTTAAATTAACATTTTAGGTATTTGGATTTAAAAGAAAGATATCAACTTTTAAAAAAACAGTATTTAAAAAAAAAAAAAGGTGTAATTTAACCTCAAAAGCTTCTTCTTGTTTGCTGATGTTTCTGGAGTCCTCGGAAACATCTGTTTCTGGGGTGTGTACAAAGTGGTTTCTGCAGATTTCACCTTCTGCTTTATAGGTCTCTCCGGTATCTGTCTATCAACAGATTCAAAATCCATGTGGTATTTGAGAGAAGATTCTGAATCAATGGAGTCATCCTCCTTTTCACTATCTGATGAATATTCCAAAATTTCTGTAGAACTCTGAAAAATATTAAAAGAAATGCAATTAAATCAGGAGAATTCTTTATTCAAGTCCATATTTACATGTCCTTTTATTCCATTATCTTCTGGTTATATTCACTGAAATAACTTTGTAAATAGTTACTTATAGGTTAAACTGTTATTCTGTATTTACTATCAATAGGTCCTATTTAAGAATATGAGTCACTTGGGGTGGCTGGGTGGCTCAGTGGGTTAAAGCCTCTGCCTTCGGCTCAGATCATGATCCCAGGGTCCTGGGATCAAGCCCCGCATCGGGGCTCTCTGCTCAGCAGGGGGCTTGCTTCGCCCCCCCCTCTCTGCCTGCCTCTCTGTCTACTTGTGATCTCTGTCAAATAAATAAATAAAATCTTAAAAAAAAAAAAAGGAGTCACAGCCTCTTTTTCCTAACATTTCCTAAAATGTTTCTTTCTTCTACTTAATTTCTAATTCAAAAAATTTTTTTTTGAAAAATGGATTATAAAATTGGACATAATATCACATAAGGAATCCTAGACAGATGAATCAAAACTTCTTCTGTTGATGTCTCCTTTCTTTACTTAAGGCACACGCTAAAATACTTAAGCATCGTAGGTATTTTATTTTCCCATTACTTCGTTTTGCAGATCAGTTCCATTTTGTTCTAGTATCACCAAAAATTTATCCTTCAACATTCTAAAAATTTCTAGTGTATTAGTAAGCTCTCCTCATTTAATACCTTTATAAAATAATGAATTTATTAAATGAAATAAATAATTTAATAATAAATTTCTTAATAAATTTACTGATTTATTAATAAATGTAGTAATTTAATTACTAAATTATTTATTATTTATT
Source organism: Mustela nigripes (assembly GCF_022355385.1). Lineage (NCBI taxonomy): Eukaryota > Metazoa > Chordata > Mammalia > Carnivora > Mustelidae > Mustela > Mustela nigripes. Next base: position 114,400,024 of record NC_081559.1, on the reverse strand, counting down.
AATAATTTAATAATAGATTATTAAATGAAAACAGTACACTTAGTTGAAACGGATCTTTGTTGAGTAGGCATGGGGTCTCCCATGAGGAGCCCTCTCTATTTTGATGGGTCAACATGGACTGTGTCCCTGACACTGTAGCAGACACTTGGTTAAAGAGAATGAAGAGGATATAAGTGTATGAGGGTCATTGTTGGTGGGTGTGAACTGGTGTGTGAGTGTGCAGGGTAGCACTAGAGTTTTCATCATTTGCTAATCTAAATATAAAACAAGAAGTTTACTATATTTGGCCTTTTCTGAGGATTTTATAGTTAAGCCTTTTTTAAGAGCTTAAAAAAGGACATCCCTCATTCCTTACCTCCAAAAACTGCCTGGGTAGTCACCTGTTACTAGGCACATTTGAAATAAGAAAACATAAATGAAAAAAGTTCTCAAACAAATAGCTTAGTTCCATTATACTTTTCACAATCTCATTTGCATGCTTAAATTACTGCAGGTAGCTGATAACCCACTAATAAGCACTAGACTCACATGTTTTCCCCACAGCACAAATTCTGAATAAATATTAACAACAGGCCACAAAAACAAACAAACAAACAAACAAACCACAAAGCAGTTTAGACTAAAAATTAACTTGCTTGAAACTAAAAATCTGTATACATTACTTGAGAACTCCAAACTCAATTCATCTTTTTGTTACAAAAAGTCTTTTCTTTTAGTATCTTAAAGTTTTACACTTCATTCCAGAGCAGGGCTTCTTAACCTCAGTACAACTGCCATTTGGGCTGGATAATGTGGTAGGAAGTCTCTTGTACACTGTAGGGTTGTTTAGGAGCATACCTAGCTCCTACCAACTAGATGATAACAGCACGGTCTCACCAATCATAACTATCAAAAATGGCTTGAGACATTGCTAATGTCCCCTGGCAGACAAAATCACCCCTAAGTATGAACCGTTATCCTGGAAAAATGTCAGCAAATAGTCAACCACATTTGGCCTGTGCTGGAAACTCACATCCAGAAGTGAAGAGAACACAGGACTTCATAGGGATGGAGAGGTCAGAACGAAATGCATTAGTTCCCCCTTCTCTTGAGGGGATACATTCCAAGACCCTCAGTAAATGCCTGAAACTACATAGTACTACATCCTATACAGACTACGTTTTTTCATATACATACATACCAGAAATAAAACTTAACGTATAAATTAGGCACAATAAGAGATTAAAAATAACTAGTAATAATATAGAATTATAATAAAATTTATGTGAATGTGGTCTTTCTCTCAAAGTCTTATAGTACTGTACTATAAGTATATCACAAAAAGAAGTACCCTTCTTCTTTCTCTCAAACACTTACAGTACTGTACTGCAAGTACATCACAAGAAGAAGTACCCTTCTTCTTGGGATGATAAAATGCCTACTTGATGAGGTGAAGTGAGGTAAATGATACAGGCACGAGTCATAGTGTTAGGCTACTAACGACCTTCTGATGATAAGTCAGAAGGAGGATCATTAGCTGCCAGACTGTGGTTGATCCCAGGTAACAAACCATAGAAAGTGAAACCACAGATAAGGCAGATTACTATAGTTATAAAACAATGTGGTAGAAGGATTGTAACTGAAGTATTGCTTAGGCTCTACCGGGAACATGTAAGAAGAACAAAGAAATCCGGGTCGGGCACTGGAAGAAGGGAAGAACTGCCACCTAAAGCTGAATGCTAAGTGTAAGTTAATTAGACAGAAAGAAGAGCAAGTACATCCCAGGGAAAAGGAACAGGAAGAACACGAATATGAGGCCAGAGAGAACAGAGCACATGCAGGAAAATCTACAAGCAGCAGCCAAGAGAGGTTGTATGAGGACCCTGAAAACAATAGCAGGGCATTTGGCTTTATTCAGAGGCAGTGGGGGAATCACTGGCAATTTCCACAAGGGCTAATAAAATCAGATGTTAATAGAGAATGATCATCCAAAATTCTGAACAGCAAAATTCTGAACATTCTGAACAGCAGACTCTAATATGGGAGAGAGAAGGTACCAAAGACTACTAGTAGGAAAGCAGCTGGCTAGAAGTTCTTCATAATCAAAGCAGAACACAAAGAGGATGTGAGTGGGAGTAAGAATAGGAGAGGTACACTTGAAAGAAAATAAGGGAAGAGATGTAACCACACTTGAAGATTCTCATACATGAGAAAGCAGAGTGAAGACAGATTCAAAGAAGACCCTAAGCCTCTGTTTGGGTAACCAGAAAAGTGTGCTCACCTAGAAAGGGAATTCAGAAAATAATCAGTTAGAGCGATAGTTGCTGATATACATTTGGTTTTCATATGTTAATGTTCTGATGCCTATAGAATAGCTGAGGTAAAAGTGGCCAATAGGTAGCGGCTTTAAAGGTCTGGAGTTTTAATAAAGTGATATGGGATAGAGATATAAATTCAGGAATCATCAAGACAGAAACTGTGCATTAAAGTATGTGAGTTTGAAAAGACCATTCTTCTAAATTCTGTAGAAGTGAGAAGAGAAGGTCCAGGCTAGAACCGTGGGAATACCATCAACATTTAAGCTGTATTCAGGTGAGAGGAGACAGAAAAGGGTTTGGGATTTGAGGAAAAAAAAGATTGCACAGCTATAAGAAAACTATGAGACCTTACAAATAGTGTGCTATGAAGAATAAATGATGCAAAATGGTCCAGCCACTTTGGAAGACAGTTGGCAGTTTCTTACTAAACTAAATATACTCTTACAATATAATCCAGCAATCGTTCTCCTTGGTATTTACCCAAAGGAGTTGAAAACTTATATCCACACAAACACCTGCACACAGTTGTTTAGATCAATTACTCATAACTGCCAAAACGTGGAAGCAACCAAGTTGTCTTTCAGTAAATGAATGAGTAAACTGTGGTACATTCACACAACTGAACAGTATTCAGCACTGTAGAGAAGTGAGCTATTAATACATGAAAAGACATAGAAGAACCTTAAATGCATATGACTAAGTGAAAGAAGCCAAATGAAAAAGGTTACATACTGTATGATTCCAACTATATTACATTAAAAAAAAAAAAAAAAAACCCGTGGAGACAACAAACAGATCAGTGATTGCCAGCAGTTATGAGGCAAAGATGAAGAGGCAGAGTATTCTTGGATAGTGAAAATACTCTGTATGATATAATGATGAATATATGTCATTATGCATTTGTTCAAGCCCACAGAATGGACAAAACCAAAGATTTAACATACCGAGATTTAACATACACTATGGACTTTGGATGACTATGACACGCCAATGCAGGTTCATAAATTTTAACAAATGTGCAATTCTGGTATAGATGCGACAGGGCAAGAGGTATACGGCAAGTCCCTAGGCCTTCCTCTCAATTACTGTAAACATAAAACTGCTCTAAAAACGTAAGTCAAAAAAAAAAAAAAACAAAAATAGGAATAAATGGAAGGGAAGGTGAAAAGAGGTGACTTAATTCTTTCAGGAAGCTTGGAAATGCTTATTTTAATTTCTTTCAAAAATAGAAAAGACAGCATAAAAAGACACATCTGCCCAGCTATGCACATGTATGACAAAGCTGAAGTTAAAATCATGACAATGAAAGTGTACTCCAGACTCCAGTGTATCTTCCAACCACAACCATGAACTTTAAATGAACTTCCTCAAGGAAGAATTCAATAGCATTAAGATTGGTAAGATTCAACAGAAATTTAGGTAGTACTTTGGAATTTCATGGCACCATGACAATCAGTCTTAGGCAGTTTTGGTTTAGGCAGTCACAACTTTAATGAGATCTAGCTAATATATAAGAGTATATTGAATGCCTACTACCCTCACATGCTCCCCAAGCTGCTATAGCTAATACAAGGAAATTTTCAAGTCTATCCTTGCTCTCATGTACTTATAATCAATTTAAAAACTGAAACAAATAAAAACCAGACTAAAAATACAAAGTAATATTTGAATAATTTCAGACACATTTGGAATACAGCAGATATAGGAATGGAACTCTTCTTGAGCTGAAAATTCCTGAAGAATGTGTAGAAAGTCTCACATGGACACAGAAAGGAACTAAAGCTCACCAGACACCACCTGTTTTAGCCCAAGCCTGACAGTAAGGAACACAAATTAATTCTTTCAGAAAGGATGGGATGTGCATATGTACACACAAGTGTGTGTGGGTGTGTGCATCCAGCTACATTGGAAAACAGTGTGGAGGTTCCACAAAAGGTTAAAATTAGAGCTACCCTATTACCTAGCAATTGCACTACTGGGTATTTACCCTAACGATACAGATGTAGTGAAATGAAGGGCCATATGCACCCCAATGTTCATAGCAGCAATGTCCACAACAGCCAAACTGTGGAAGGAGCCAAGATGCCCTTCAACAGACAAACGGATAAAGAAGATGTGGTCCACACATATAATGGAATATTACTCAGCCATCAGAAAGGATGAACACCCAACTTTTACATCAACATGGATGAAACTGGATTATCCTAAGTGAAATAAGTCAAACAGAGAAAGACAATGATCATATGGTTTCACTCATTTGCAGAACATAAAGAATAGCATGGAGGACATTAGGAAAAGAAAGGGAAAAATGAAGTGGGGGAGATCAGAGCGGGAGAAGAACCATGAAAGACTATGGACTCCAGGATACAAACTGAGGGCTTTGTAGGGGAGGTGGGTAGGAGGACAGGTGAACATGGTGATGGGTATTGAGGAGGACACAGAGTGCATGGAGCACTGGGTGTTATACACAAAAAATGAATCATGGAACACTACATCAAAAGTAATGATTTACTGTATGGTGACTAACATAACATAATAAAAATTTTTAAAAAATTAAAAGAAACGATGAAATTAATTGTGACAATATATCAAAGGATTACTATTTCTTGTCTAATCACTCACCAAAATCACCTTTAGAAGTTCCCTCACTGTAACTCAAAATTCTTCTTGGCTTTACTCATTACCCAGTTCCAAAACCACTGCCACATTTTAAGGTTTTGGTTATAGCAAAATCCCACTTCTTGGTACCAATTTCTGTTTAAGTTCGCTTAGTATGCCATAAAAAAATAACACAGACTAAGTGGCTTAAAAAATAGACTTTGAGATCTGTGAAGATTGAGAAGTCCAAGATCAAGGTGCCAGTCACCTAGCTTGCTGATGGCCACTTTCCTGCTGTGTCCTCAAAGGGCAGAGAGAAAGAGTGATCTCCCTCACGTCTTTCTCTCTTTTGAGATTTTATTTATTTGGGAAGGAGAGAGCACATGAGTGAGGGAGTAAGAGAGAGCATGAGCAGGGGGAGGGGCAGAGGGAGAAGCAGACTCTCCACTGAGCAGGGAGCCTGACACCAGGCTTGATCCTACAATGCTAGGACCCTGACCTGAGCCAAAAGCAGACTGACTGAACTACCTAGGTACCCTTCTTCATGTCTCTTCTTATAAAGGCAGTAATTTCATCATGAAGGACCCACCCTCATGACCTAGTCACCCCAAAGGCTCCATCATCAAATACTATCCCAGTGAGAGGGTTTTAATATACGAATTTTGGGGAAGGGAACAAAATTCAGAACAACGCAATCTTCTTACATATTTTTAAAGTTTTTTTTTTTTTTTTTAAATTCCAATTAGTTAACAAGCACTGTCATATTATTTTCAGGTATACCATAGAGTAATTCAAAAATTCCATATATTACCTGATGCTCATCACAACCGCACTCCTTATCCCCATCACCTATTTCACCCACCTCCACCATCCTCCTCTCTGGTAACCATCAGTTTGTTCTCTATAGTGAAGAGTCTTGGTCTCTCTCTCTTTTTTGTTTTCCCTTTACCTCTGTTATGTTTCTTTCATTCCATATATGAGTGAAATTATATTGTATTTATCTTCCTCTCTCTGACTTATTTTGCTTAGCATTATACTCTGTACTTCCACTAATATTTTTTATAGCTGAATTAACATTCCATTGTATACATTTACATCCATTGCATACATTTACATTGTCTGTATTTACATGGTTAAATCTTTATCCATTTACCAGTCATTTTAGGTATTGAGTTATATAAGTTCTTTATATATTTTGGATACTAACTCTTTATCAAATATGTCATTTGCAAGTATCTTCTCCTATTCCACAGGTTATCTTTCAGTTTCATTGTTTCGTTTGCTATGTAAAAGCTTTTTATTTTGATTAAGTCCCAAAAGTTATTTATTCCTTTGTTTCCCTGGCCTCAGAAGACATATCTAGAAAAAAGTTACTACTTGTGTTCTCTTCTAGGATTTATATGGCTTCAGGTCTCACATCACAGTCTTTAATCCAATTTGAATTTATTGTATGGTGTAAGAAGTGGTCTAGTTTCATTTTTCTACATGTAGCTGTTCAATTTTACCAACACTGTTTGTTAGAGACTGCCTTTTTCCCATTGGATATTCTTTCCTGTTTGGTCAAAGATTAATTGACCAAATAGTTAAGAGTTCATTTCTGGATTCTCTATTTTGTTCCACCAATCTGCTGTGTCGATGTTTGTGCCAGTACCATACTGTTTTGAATATTACATGTTTGTAATAGAACTTGAAATCCAAAATTGTGAGGTCTCCAGGTTTGCTTTTCTTTTTCAAGATTGCTTTGGCTATTTGTTCTTCCAATCCAGGGGTACAAAATGTTTTTCCATTTCTTTTGTGTCATCTTCAATTTCTTTTATCAGTATTTCATAGTTTTCAGAATACAGGACAGGTCTTTCATCTCTTTGATTAGTTTTATTCCTAGGTATTTTATTATTTTTGGTGCAATTGTAAAAATGGGATAGTTTTCTTAATTTGTTTCAATACTGGTATAAAGAAATGCAACAGATTTCTGTGCATTGGTTTTTATCCTCCAACTTTACTTAATTTGTGTATCAGTTCTAGCAGTTTTTTGGTGGAGTCTTTTGGGATTTCTACATAGAATATCAAGTCATTTGCAAATAGTGTAAGTTTGATTTCCTCCTTGCCAATTTGGATGCCTTTTATTTCTTTTTGTTGTCTGACTGCTGTGGCTAGGACTTCTGGTACTATGTTGAATAAGAGTGGTGAGAGAGGACATCCTTGTCTTCTTATTCCTGACCTTAGCGGAAAAGCTCTCAGTTTTCCCCCATTAAGGATGATGTTAGCTGTGGGCTTTTCATATATAGCTATTATTATGTTGAGGTATGGTTCTATATTGCTGCGGGCTTTTATTATGAATGGATGTTGTACTTTGTCAAATGCTTTTTCTACATCTATTGAAATGATCATATGTTTCTTATCCTTTCTTATTCATGTGGTGTATCCTGTTGATTGATTAATGAATATTGAATAAGTCCCACTTGATTGAGGTGAATGATTTTTTAATGTATTGGATCCTCTTTGCTTTTATTTTATTGAGAATTTTTGCATCTCTGTTAATCAGAGATAATGACCTGTATGTCTCATTTGTAGTGGTGTCTTTATCTGTAGCATTATCTTTGGTATGAAGGTAATGCTGGCCATAGGATGAATTTGGAAGTTTTCCTTTCACTACTTTTTTTAATAGTTTGAGAAGAAGAGGCATTAACTCTTCTTTAAATATGTGGTAGAAGTGGCCTGTGAAGCCTTCTGATAATGGACTTATGTTTGTTTAGAGTTTTTTGATTACTGATTCAATTTCTTTGCTGGTTATTGGTCTGTTGAAGTTTTCCATTTCTTTTTTACTTAGTTTTGGGAGTTTATATGTCTATTTCTAGGAACTTATCTATCTTTTCTATATTGTCCAATTTGGTGACATATAATTTTTCATAACATTCTCATAATTATTTGTATTTTTGTGGTGTTGGTTGTTACTTTTCCTCTCTCATTTGTTACTTTATTATTTTGGGTCCTTTCTCTTTTCCTTTTAGTTTGGTAAGTCTGGCTAGATAGAGGCTTATCAATTTTACTGATTTTTTCAAAGAACCAGTTCCTAGTTTCATTGGTCTGTTCTATTGTTTCTTCAGTTTCTGTATCATTTATTTTTGCTCTGAACATTATTATTATTTCTTTCCTTCTGCTAGTTTTAGGGTTTTTTTGTTGCTCTTTTTCTAGCTCCTTTATGTATAAGGTTAGGTTATTTATTTAAGATTTTTCTTGCTTCATGAGGTAAGCCTATATTGCTACAAGCTTCCCTCTTAGAACCATTTTTGCTGCAGCCTAAAGGTTCTGGACTATTGTGTTTTGATTTGCTTTTTGAAGAATTTATTTATTTGAGGGGGGGGAGGGGCAGAGGGAGAAGGAAAGAATCTCAAGCAGATTCTGCACTGAGTGAGGAGACAGAAGAAGGGCTTGATCCCATGACTCTGAGATTAAGACTTCAGCTGAAACCAAGAGTCAGTTGCTCAACCTACTGTGCCAACCAGATACACCAGGACCATTGTCATTTCATTCTCATTTGTTTCTACGTATTTTTCTATTTCTTTTTATTTCCTGGTTGACCCATCCATGGTTTAGTAGCATTATTATTTATCCTCCATCTATTTATGATCTTTCTACATTTTTTCTTGAGGTTGATTTCTAGCTTCATAACATTGTGATCAGAAAAGATGCATGGTTTACTTTGATCTTTTTGAATTTGCTGAGACTTGTTTTGTGGCCTAGCACATGATCTAGTCTGGAGAATGTTCTATACACACTTGAAAAATTCTACTCTTTTAGGATGGAATGTTTTGAATATATCTTTTTAATCCATCTGGCCCAATGTGTCATTCAAAGTCACTGTTTCCTTGCTGATTTTCTGTTTAGATGATCTATCTATGGATTACAGTGGGTGTTAAAGTCCCCTACTATTATTCTATTATTATTGGTTAATTCCTTCATTTGATTATTAACTGTCTTATATATTTGGGTGCTATGTTGGGGTGTATAAATATTTATAATTATTAGATCTTGTTGTTGGATTGTTCCCTTTATTATTATATAGTGTCTTTCTCTGTCTCTTGTTACAGTCTGTTTTAAAGTCAGACTGGGTGGATCAGCTGATTAAGCATCTGCCTTCAGCTCAGGTCATGATCCCAGGATCCTGTGATCAAGTCCCACATCAGGCTCCTTGCTTAGTGGGGAGCCTGCTTCTCCCTCTGCCTACAGTTCGTCCTACTTATTCTTACTACATAAAACTGAAATCCCTTCTAGTACCTTAAGAAAATTTTTTCAACCAAAGAGATTTTTAATCATTATCTCTGGTAGACTGCTTAGTGTTACACAGTGACCCAGTGTACTTGGGCAACATTTTTGTTCCTTGAAAATTTTTATTCTTTACCAAATCACCATTATACAAAATATATTACTTTACTTCAAAACTGAATCTCAAGTACCAAAATAAAGCTTTATTTTTTTCTTTTGAAACATTGATATTTTCCAATATTTTCTCTTGTTTCCTTTAGAAAGTGAACCAAGTGGTGCCCTCTTAAAATTTTCATATAAAGTTACTTCTTCCCAGGAATACAGCCTTACAGTATTACAGAAATAATACTGACAAGTAAATCTGAGTCTTTTGTAGCAAAAAATTTACTGCAGTGATCAAATTCACAGAGCCAAAGAGTGACTATGTAACTATAATCATTATTTGCCAATGTTTGAAACATAATAGACTTATTAGTATTGTGATTCCTTTCCTTCCCTCTGACCTAATAACTTCAGAACTAGGAGACACCTGAATTAGTGATTAAATATCACAAATGCCAAGATTGAAACATGAGCAAGGATTAGTTCCTATGAAATCAGTCACTGAAAGACAATGACAACAATGTAAACTGTAATTGAAGCCACCTGCAACTTATCAAAATCATAAAGTGTTCAAAATTTTCTCAGTTTCCAAAAGTGAGCAATACTGCTATAATAGACCACTGTCACAATTATTTCTGATTTCTCTTTTCAGAGAACTATCCATGGAGGAGAGCCTTCAACATCTAAGCAGCCACAGGTGTGGCCTCATCCATGCCTAAGCAGCCATGTGTCTACTGTGATTTGCCTCAGGTAGACAAAAGTTGGACCAATCAGATTTTCAACTGAGAGATACAGAGTCTGGGAAGTAGAAGCCAAGACACACTAATGGTTAATCTCTAAATGAAAGATCCATGATTTCCTATCTATCACTTTTTTCTTAAAAAAAAAAAAATTTAAAGTAACTATCACAAATTTTAAATTTAAAAATTAATTAGCATAATGCTTCATGCAATTCATCTGATACCCCTGAAGCTAATGTAATCCTACCTACAAATTTATCCATGGAATGTTCAGGAAAGATTCTTTTTAGTGATCTACTTGAATAATTATAGTGTTACTCCTGAACTGAAGGGTCCCAATTCCTGTATATCAAATCTAAATCTAAATCCATGTATGAAAGTCTACATGAGTAGGGTCCTCTTAGATAAAAACTGTGTCTACTAACAAAGTCAAAAAATAGAGTCCATTTACAAGAATAAGGAGTGCTTCCATGGTAAAGTTGTCTCTATGACAAATGAAGCAAATTAGTCAGATCAAATACTGCTCTTTAAGATTTAGAAATTTAAAGCTTTTAACTCTGAAATATATTGAAAGGTCACACTAAGAGCAATAGTAGAATACTAGTAATAAATCACCACTTATTTTTAAATGACATCTTTGTAGCTACTTACTAATTCAGCTGGTAAAACAAAGAAAAGGAAAACAGAAACTAAACTAAAATCACTCTTTTAGATAACCAATTGTATAAGACAGAAAACAGCTTACTTGACTCGTATTTCATGCAAGAGTCTCAAGCCCTTGTTTTCAGCCCAGGTGAGAAAGTATCCATCAGGGGAAGGGAGGCAGGTTGGTGGTGGGGGTCAGTGAAGATACCTTGTGTGCCTGATGATAAGGAGGCAGGTGCTGGCTGCACCCTGACTTGCAGGGCCAGGCATGTTCCCCATGCCACATTCTGCAGTGCACTGGTTTCTGCTCTCAGGTACTTCCCATGCAATTACTGACCAGGCCCAGACCTGCCCTTGAAAGATCTTATGAGATCACCAAGAGTTGGGCTATGCTAAGTTCACCATGTTTATTTTGGGTTCAGCCTCCCTTTCTTAAACTCACACTATAAATGAGAATAGTAGTGGCATTTTAAGGAAAGAATCAAAGGATTTTAAGGCTATGCCTGCTTAGAAGCTTTTAAATCTAATAATAACCAGTAAATGTTTTTAGGAAGGTAGAAAGTAAGGGCAACAACAAAAATGCCACAGAAGATAAGCTATGGCAACTGTGGCAGATAAAATGACCAAAACCAAGACAGCTCTTAAAAATTAAAGGGAATGAAAGAGTATTGGTGACTGATTAAACCAACAAATTTACTTAGCAAATGCCTTTATTTCCACTCCCAATATTAAAATGATACTCACTCATTTAACAAATTAATTGAGTACCTACTATATATCAGGAATCATTCTGGGTACAATGATTGTAGGGGGGGAGGCACCAAAATTCATACCCCAGTGGTCTTTAAATTCCAATGGAATCACATACACACCCCTTAATTAACAAGGGCTGTTTTCTGGCTAGTAATCAAAAACTGCACAGTTGTGTAGAACAGCAAAACCACCAAAACGGAAAGATAATATACATCAGACTCCCAGCTGCTCACATAATTTTATTTTCTATCAGGATTAAAAATCAATATACACAACACAATTCTAGATAATAGAGACTTAAACTACTGATAGGAAATATGCTTTCACTATTTACTTGGTATGCTTGTGACTGAAACTTTATTGATGGAAACTGGAGCCAGCTAGTGAGAAAAAACAAAAGCAATAGATTTTCTCACACACTGAAGGAAAAAAAAAAATCTTTTCTGAGGTAAACGGGTTTAACAAGCTACTCCCATGGTCACACCTTTGTAAACCACTTGGCTTGGCCCCTTTAAATGTGTTCCCAACCTCAAATACCAGCACAATGAGAATGACAGAATTCAAGTCCTATAGACACAGGCTCACAAAAGCACCATTCCACCTGATCTTAAGTTCCAAAGAGCCTGCTCTGAGGAACCCAAAGAGAAAAGGAGAAACAGAAGGACAGGGCATATCTTAAGAGAAAAGGAGAGAGAGAGAAATTACAATGCTCTAGAAGGAACCTACAGGGTCAGTCACAGTCCACCAAGCACAGCTGAGTGTGGAGAAGGTCAGAACATATGCCCAAGGACAAACATCCACAGCAAACAAGTGGTGACCTGCCCAGAACCAGGTTCACATGACCTGGCTATAGAGAGTAAAGAGGACAAAAAAGAAAATCATACCCTTGTCCAAGGAAAACAGTATGTAACTGTAGAATATGGATACAGTCTGTGTATCCAGCTATTTTCTCTGTTTCAAAACATGTTCAGAGAAGGACACAGACCTGAGTTGTTCTATATTCTTGCCATCTGGTACACTCAGGTACAAGGAGCACACCTTATCCCTGGTCTGCTGGAGGGTCCTCTAACTCAAACCTACACTCAAAACAGGGGCCTCAAAACTAATAGAGAAGCCCAAATGAGAGCATGTTCTAAAAATTAATCTGTTCACTTTTTGCAAATGGAACCAGAGGCAGGACACAGTCTGTTTCTGGTTATGAGCTAGGCCTTTTCCCCCTCCCAACAACAAGGATTGAAATCTTACACAATGGTGGACTGGGGAGGGAAGAAAATTGAAGAAAATCAGAGAAGTCTAGAGAAGGTAGAAAGAGCTTCAACAAAAATAAGCCAAGTAAGTGCCCCAAGAAAACAAAGGCAATAAAGAAAAGCAAAAACAGTACAGGTCAAGTATGTAGTCTTATACAGTGGATCTGGGATGTGCCTCTCCAAACATAAGATCCATAAGATGTTAATAGGTATTAAGAGAAAATGATCTCTACAAATTCAGTATGAATAAACCAGGTTGAATAAAATTGAGTTGTAAAATTTCTCAGCAGCTTTTATGTATTTTTCTATTTAAATTCAAATAGTCAACCTATAGTACATTAGTTTCAGATATAGAGTTCAATAATTTATCAGTTGCATATAACATCCAGTGCTCATCACTCAGAAGCTTTTAATATGCCCATGTACCTTGTGAGCTCTAAAGGGGGGCTGTAATATGTAGCGTTTCCTAAACATATTTGACTACAATTTGCCCAGTTTTAAACTGAGCATCTCATGGAACTGAAAATTGTAAAAACTTTTTATACTTTAATCATTTTAATGGAAATAACTCAGAAGTTAAGTTTTCCCAATTTATTCTACTTCTATCTTCTTAAATACCATATGCTCAATATAGTTTAATATTTTCTTGACAACTCACAATTATTCTTGCAGATAACCATTATTTTAGACTGTGAGGTAATGCACTTTTGCTTATGCCAGATGGGTTTCCTTCCCTCCATCTACAAAACTGCTGGCTGGCCTCAATCCTACCCAGGTCCAAGTCTGCAGCCTCTCAGACTGATTATCAAAGTCATAGGTTGCTTGTTTGCCTGGAGTTCAGATGCCAGGAAACAGCAAAGCTTCATGCTATACATCAGGTCTAAAAGATTAATAAAATACAGATTTTGCTCTTTAGAGATTTATATCTCTTTTCAAAACTGAGTTGAGGCACTAACAGCCCAAAACACTCACTGTAAGAGTATGTGGGTGGCTCAGTTGGTTAAGCATCTGACTCTTGATTTGACTCAGGTTGTGATCTCAGGGTTGTGTGATCCAGACCTCCATCAGGCTCGGCTCAGCAGGCAGTCTACTTGAGATTCTCTCTCCCTCCCTATGGGTCTATACTCCCACCTGTAGACACACACACACACACACACACACACACACACACACGTGTGCTCTCAAATAAATAAATCTTAAAAAACAAAAAAACAAAACAAAAAAACCTCACTGCAAAGCAAATCTACTATCAGTTATTTCAGAAGCCCAGGGCCTCCATCTACATCCAAGGTTAGCTGAAAAGGCCCTAATCAGATTTCAGGTAGATGGCTCTAACCACATCTTATACATATAGGAAGATGCTTCCTCAATGTAACCAAACCTGATCAAAATAATCCTCACAAGATAACTTCAAGGTGAAAGGATGCAAACTACATAAACTGAAACAGAGGAAGATTAAATGATTTATATGTAGTTGTCCAGAGTCACACAAGTTAAAATAATCTCAGGAATCCCCACTGTCCACATAGTATCCTACATACAACATACCAGGCTCTGTCTAGAAAATGCCAGATGAAAGAACAGGGGGAAAATTTTATACACACACACACACACACACACACCCATATATATACTTAACTTCAGCACCTAAAATATGCAGAGAGGCATAATAAATTATCTCTAAAGAAGAAATTTGTCCTGTATATTTTTCCATAACTATGAGGTTCAATAAAGGCAATACATCAAGTACTTTAATATTAAGAAATTTGAAAGGTGTTATGTTTCATAATGCTTATTTCATCATTATTTCAAAAACCAAGAGATAATACTTAATACACCATTGGGAATTTTATTGGCCACAATGAGCTAAAACGATATTATGGAGATAGGTCATCTCTGCAAATGATTCCTCTTTGACATTCATGCAAGAATATGAACTATGAAAAAAATGCCAAACTGTTTCAGTCTCTATAAAAACTAGAAAGCGCAAAGGTAGTCCTAACTGTGAGTTCAAACAAAACAATGTTTATTTTGGTGACATTTTAAAGGCTCATGATACTACAAAGTTCTTCTGGACTTGATTTATGAAGTTATGCAGGCAATTTCTTACTTGAAAATAAGATAATATTGACTAAAATAACCAAGTCACTACAAAAAATTTGAAATATAATTACAACTAGCATTATATTATATATATAAAACTATATATATAACTAGCAGAACATTTACAACTAGCAAACATTTTGTGTTTGTTGCTGAATACTTGTCTTTCTGACCACTTATTATGGGATATTCATGAAAATGTAAACTCAGTAGGCTGAGTTAGTACAACCATGTGTATTCTCAGAAGGGCCTGTTTTCCTGACTGGCCACAGACTGGCACTTAGGAATTGATCTCTTAGAGTATTCTGACAGAATTGTTTTGCACACTCAGTACCTTGGACATACTGTACTATTCTGTCTAGATAGTCTGTGCAAACAATGTAATTTGTGGTGAACATCTGCTTTCTTTCTGAGAGACTGGAGCTTCACTATAGTCAGTCATACAAGCACAGTTATCCACATGATTGAACTCCAATAGAAACTAAGTGAGCTTCCCTGGTAGACAACACTTAGCATATATTGCTGCAATTAATTGCTAGAGAAATTAAGTGTGTACTGCGCAACTCCTCTGGAAGAGGACTCTTAGAAACTCATGCCTGGTTTCATTTGTGTTGCTTCTGGTGTACCTTTTCCCTTTGTTGACTTTGCTTTGTGCCCTTGCTATAATAAATCATAGCCTAAGTATAATGACTTCCAGTCCCATGATTCCTTCCAGCAAACCACTAACCCTGAGGATCCCAGACATATAGTTTATAAGATTTTCTTATTTTTAACACATCTTCCATCATTTGAATAGAGTCAGAAATAAAAGCTAATCTAATCCTGGCAATCAGGGATGGCTGGATATATCTCTTTTCATAATGTGTATTCAAGACAGAGAAATACATTCCCCATTCATGGAAGCCATTCAAGGTTAGATGAATATGGTTTTAAAGCAAATCACCATCTACACAGAGGTTGGCAAAATTTTCTGTAAAGAACCATACACTAATTATTTTAGGCTTCTGAGTCTTTTACAAATACCTAACTCTGAAATTATAGTATGAAAGCAACCACAGACAACACATAAATGAGTAAGAGTGACTGAATTCCAGTAAAAACTTGCAAAGACAGGTAAGGGACCTGATCTGGCCTGCAAGCTATAGTTTGTCAACTGCAGAAAAAGTGAGTTTCAGTAAAAATGACTTTTCTCAATTTCTCTTCAAGGTAAGGAAAACTACAGATTAAAAAAATAGTAAAACAAACAAAACTAAGGAAAATACTAAGTTTTCTTCTCTCATTACTCAATGAATAAACATAAATTGTCTAAATTTAAAGTATAAATAAATTATAAAGTTCAACTTAGTATTTACTGATACCACTGTGACCTCAGTACAACATTAGTTATGAAGAGAAAACCCAAGAATAAGACTGCTTAGGAGTGCCATTCTGTTGGGTGACCAACTCTTGATTTTAGCTCAGGTCATGATCTCAGGGTCGTGGGATCAAGCCCAGTGTTGGGCTCCATGCTCATCAGGAAGTCTGCTTGGGATTCTCTCCTTCACTCTCCCTGATTGTGTGTACCACTTTCTTTCTCTAAAGTAAATAAGAAAAGAAACAAATGAAAGAAAAGGAAGAAAGAACAAACTGCACACTGGCACTTGGATACCCCTAGGCTGGTTGACATTCCCGTACACTGGTTTTCTATTATTTCATAACAAATTAGTACGAACTCAGTGGCTTAAAATAATATCTATTTATTAGTTCTATTCTGTTCCTCAAAGTTTATCCAGACAAGCATCAGTGCAGGCAGGGCATGCTGGGTTCTTTACTCAAGGTCTCCCAAGGTTAAAATCAAGGTGCTAGTGGCTGCTTTCTCACTTGGAGCTCAGGATCCTTTTCCAACTTCACATGGTTGTGACAAGACTCAGTTCCTTGCAGTTCTCAGAATGAGGTCCCTGTTTTCTTATGGGGAGTCAGCTGGGGGCTACTCTCATCCCACACTACTTTCCATATAATCCTTTTTGACTGACTTTCTCCACATCTGCCCCTAGTCCTATTTTTGAAATTTCCCAGAGCGACAAGAAGAAAAAGATAGCTCAGTGGAAATCACCACAACATCTAGGATGAGCAAAACAAATTAACCTGAGCACATGACATGTCAAGAACAGCTCAACTTTAACTAAAAGAAAAAAAAAAAAAGATAATGTGATTATCATGGTTGACAAGAGCACTTCACAAGCAAGCCTCAGGGGTAAGCACTTTCCACAACTTATTTTTCCTAGGCCTGTGCCCCTGAACATTTATTAGTATCTGAAAGTCATTATCTTTCACACTTGCTCATAATTTGGAATTTCAAAAAATGGAACTTTTGCCAGAAAACATTTCTACATAATCAAATATTAAGGTGGGTTCTGTAGAAATTTTAAACAATGGTAACTTGGGCCTACTACTAAAATCCTCCCTGTTTTGCAAATGCTATAAAATGACTGACTTATTTTGGATCCCTTGAAAAGCAATGAAATGATCTGTCTAGTGCAAATATTCAGAAAGCCTACATTATGAAAAGCATGGACTTTTTCCTAAACAAACAACCATTCAACTAGACTACTGCCAAATTTTAAACCTGGAAATCTCAAATGCTTTGAATGCGTTTCCACTTCAAACTACCAAAATCAGACCAATTACTAAAGTATGCCAACTCATATATCCACTTTTCTCTTCTAATGAAACTTACATTAGATTAGAAATGTTTAAAGGACTCTAAGTAAGTGTTACATAATGACAGTCTTCATGTCTTTTGAAATAGAAATTGTCAATTTAGGGGATTTGTCTATGGAATTTTTTTAAAACTTTGTTTTTAAATTAAGACTTTCAATTAAAAGAAGGTTGTAATCTTCATCATTTATCTTTAAAACTAGTAGCACTGTTTGCAATACTTTTTTTTTTAAGATTTTTTATTTATTTGACAGAGAGAGACAGTGAGAGAGGTAATACAAGCAGAGGGAGTAGAGGAAGGAGAAGCAGGCATCCCACCGAGCAGGGACTCTGATGTGGGACTTGATCCCAGGACTCTGGGATCATGACGTGAGCCAAAGGCAGACGCTTAATGGCTGAGGCACCTAGGCACCCTGAAACACTACTTTTCTGATGACTGGAGATTTTCAGTTAAATTTTTAATACCATTTCAAGAATATGTTCAACAGCAGTAATCTGAATAGTTTACTGTTTTCCCCCATTTTCCACAATTATGTCACTAGCTTAATAATTAAGGAATACTGTCGGGAGCCAGTACAGGAGGCCCACTATAAGAGCTGTAAGGGACTGAATATGATTGGCTGTTCATTTAGTTCCACTCACGCGGGAGGTGCATGAGCACTGCGGTGATTGGCTAGGCGGGCTAAGCTGCTGGTGTATATATGCTTGAATGTACTTGTAGAGGGGCGGGCCCACTGGGAGCCAGGCCGCGCCCTGCCGGCTGGAGGGGGCCGCAGCCTGGACCATGGCGGCGGCGGCGCCGGAGCGGGGCGGCGGGAGCTGCGTGCTGTGCTGCTCCAGAGGGGGAAGAAGATAAAAAGAAGCCATTAAAGAAGTTTGCCTCCACGCGTGTCTCCGTGTCATTCTTGCTGGCGAGAGCGACAATTGGTGCCGAAACCCGGGAACTCATGCAGAAGAGACGCACGGAGTTAGGCAACGATCAGGTAAAGAGTGCACCTATTTCTGTCTAGTGACAGGGAAAGTTCCTCAAGTCGAGGACGAGCGTAGAAAGCTTTCCGGGATGGGAAACGAGATGGCTGCAAAGTTCCTAGGATAAGGACGAGAGTAAAGCTTTCCGGGATGGGAAACGAGATGGCCACATATAAAATGCTGGGGCCGCTTTCTGATATCCTTAAGGCAATTGGTACTCCTTTAAAAAATAAAACAGCTCGTTTGTTTTTGAGAGAAGTGGGACAAACGGCTCCCTGGTTTTTGGAAAGGAGCAGAGGAGGGAAATCACCCAAAAGCCAAAAGGTGAGCAAGATGCAAAAAAGGAGGAAAAGCTAAAGAAGGCTATGGCGCAGCTCAAAATGCAGGGGGAAGTTATGGCACAGCTGAAATTAAAAGCGAAAGAAGGAGCTATGGCGCAGTTACAAACCAAGACGGAAGTGGTAGATAACTTAGATCCTATGTTCACACGCGCCCAGCCCCAACAGCGCCACCTTACGAGGGGCCTCCTCCGTATAAACCTTGCTGCACCAAGGCCTGCTATTGTGCGAGCTGCACCGCACGAGTGGCTGCCATAGTAGCCTCTCAGGAGTTTGGGTGGGAACAGGATTCTCATTCAGTCCTAAAATCCCCACTTACTCTAACTCCACTTTTTGGCTATAATTATACCTACCAAGACCTGGCGCAAGGCACGTCAGCTCACCTTCTAGATAGGTGGCTGCTCTGCAACGCTGCACAGGCATGTACAGGCTTGGAAAGCCTTCACTTTATTAATGGGTCTACATGGCGTAACTGTACGTACAACTATCACGTAGGCTCTCGATTTGAAACAAATGTTACTTGCAATTGCACCTCAGCTAAGCACGTAAGTTACTCACCAACGCCCATCTGTGTTAGAGCTCCCTTTCTCTTCATAGTTTTTAATGCTTCTACTATTAACAAGTCATCTAGTCTCTCTTGTGAGTCCCAGAATTGTCTGCTATCAGAATGTTGGAACGCCACGGTGGGAGGTAATAGTCAAGATACCAACATACATCCCTATGCCGGTGCAAGTGAACTCCGATAACTTGCCTATGTTGCTACGGCATAAAAGAGATTTTGGGATAGCAGCGGCCATCATTGCGGCTATTGCAGCATCTGCCGCCGCTGCTACTGCTGCTGCAGTAGCGTTGACAACGTCAGTACAGACAGCAGCTGCGTTCAACAACGTCACAGGAATGGTCACTGAAGCATTGGCTATGCAAGAACAAATTAACGGACATTTGCATGCTGGGATCCTTATTGTAAATCAAAGGGTTGATCTTGTACAGGAACAACTTGATATCCTAGAGTCAATTGTGTCGATAGGATACATACATAATATGGCCGGACTTTGTATCACCCCTATAGCTCATAACAACTTATCCTTAGCAGCTAACCTCTCTAGACAGTTAGGAAATATGCTTAATGGTACCTGGAACCGTCAATTTCAAAATTTAACTAGGCAATTACGAGCTCAAATTATATCCATAAATTCTACCAAAGTAACTATTGCACCTGTTAGTGAGTGGAAAAAAATGTTACAGCAATCTGTTTCATTCCTCAAACAGTGGGCCGGACTTGGTGCCATGGCTGTTCTCTTAATCACAGCTAACATACTAATGTTACGTTGGGTGTGTGGCCGTGTCCGTCGCAATCAACGACAATAACACCTCATGGTTCAAGCCATGATGGCTCTTGAGGCTGGTATCTCCCCCCAGATATGGCTAAGTATGCTAGATCGGTAGTCAAAGACGGGTAAGACTGATCCCACACCACAGCAACCTAAGACAGGGGCTCTTCGACCAGGGAGAGTACCCGATGACAGGTAAGCATGTGTGCTGAGGATTGGCAACCTAAGACAGGCATGATCTCAGCCATTATAAATAAATAAAAAAGGGGGAGATGTCGGGAGCCAGTACAGGAGGCCCACTATAAGAGCTGTAAGGGACTGAATATGATTGGCTGTTCATTTAGGTCCACTCACGCAGGAGGTGCATGAGCACTGCATTCTGATTGGTTAACACTGCCTGAATAAAAACCCATGCGCCCGGGGTTAGAGGGAGGAAGAAAAAAGCGATTAATAAAAAAGGTTCGCCGCTACATGAGTCTCCGAGTCGTTCTTGCTGGCGAGAGCGACAGAATACACTTTTTTTTTTTTAAAGATTTTATTTATTTATTTATTTGACAGACAAAGATCACAAATAGGCAGAGAGTCAGGCAGAGAGAGAGAGAGAGAGGAGGAAGCAGGCTCCTCGCAGAGCAGAGAGCCTGATGTGGGGCTCAATCCCAGGACCCTGGGATCATGACCTGAGCCGAAGGCAGAGGCTTTAACCCACTGAGCCACCCAGGAACCCCTATTCTTAAAGACTTTGTTCTAATTCTAACCCTTGTACCTCTTCCTTTTCATTTCCTTTGTGCCTAGCATAGTACCTAGGAATTTTAGACATTGTGTTAATTCCTTCAAGTTACGTATCATTTGGAAACGTCTTATTCCTGGCACAAAATGGCTCACTTTTAATACTAATTCAATTAAGAGAAAATTTTATTTCACTGTCATGTCTGTAAAAAGAAATGTTCTAGGCAATATGGATAATACAAAAATGAATAAGACATCTTCATATTGATGAAGTAGAAAATGAACCGGCACTTTAGTCAGAGACCTGGTTATAAATTCTAACTTCAGTATCTCCTAGTGGTATAACCTGGACAAGTTTTTAACCATTCTGAGCTTCAATATCTCAAATTATAAAAGAGGAACAATAATATCTACTTCACAAAGTCATCATCAGGATTAAAAGAATACAAAGCACTGTATTTAAGAACAGGTATAGTATCTTGGTCTTACTTATCCCTAATGTCCAGCACTGGCTATGCAAACTATAAGACTTTTTATCCTTACTCATCAAGCAAACTTTAAATTACATGTATATTATATACCAGGCATTGCTCTGGGCTGGGGACAAACAATAAATGACAGTTACCTTACTCGTCAGACACTTACAATGTTGAAGAAGGAACAGAAAAGCAAACATGTCAGTGACATAAAGAGCGACAAGTATTATGGTAAATGTGGGGGCATAGGAGGATTCACAGGGAGCAAGGGCTCAAGTTTATGGGCAAGAAAGGCTGATGGAAAAGTCTTCCCAGAAGAGATGACTTGAAAATGAGTATATCTTTCAAAGGTGAGACTGAGGTTGGGAAGAAGAGGGAACTCTAAGCAAAGACAACAGGAAGAGCAGAAATATGGAGGAATAAAGCCTGCCAAGTTTGGAGAGCTGTGATGTAATTACTATGGCAGAGCCAGAGGACAAATGATTTAAGGATAAATGATAAAAGGTACTGCCATACCCCAGAAAGTTCCAGGCAGAGGACTTCTAACCACCTGGTAGAATTTAGCCATCTATATATGAGTGAGCCTTTCTTCTTCTTCTTCTTATTATTATTTTTGAAACAACCTGTTATGTACCAGAGGCTCCATTCTCAAGATCTCTTTTGATCCTTACTATAGCCCCAAGATAGGTGGTATTACACTCACTTTATAGAGAAGACCCAACAGGTTAAGTAATTTGCTTCCAGGTACAGAGTAATAACAACAGGGACTCCAACCTGGCCTGTCTGAACCCATGCTGGCCATGCTCTTAAGTCTAATGCTCTGTCAAAGTTTTCAAATGTTTTCAAACTGCTTTTGACTAAAATATACACTTCAGGCAAGACATACATGTCTACAATTGAAACAGTTTCATGAAGCAGCATATATACATCAATGGTTTTCATTCTCTTCTCTTAAAAAAAAAATCTGATTGTAGTCGTAAGGAAGAACAAGTGATCAGTAGTGTCAATGCTCCTGATAAGCCATGTAGGATAAGGACGAAGAGTTTGCCTTTGGACTAGGAACCTAGTGTAGTTCCTTGGTAGCCTTGGAGAATAGCACCATTGGGAAAGGAATAAAGCTAGAGGAGAGATAAAGGAATGACATTAGAGAGACATTAGAGATAGCAAACTTAGAGATGAATCTCAAGGAATTTTACTTTTCGTGGGGGCTGAGGGGCATGAGACAGAACCTGTAGGAAAAGCACAGTCAAGAAAGGTGTGAGGTTTGTTTTGTTTTGTTAAATATGGGAAAAGAACTCTCCCTGTCTTTTGCAAGCATAAATAAAAAGCAAATAGCTTGACATCCAAGGCCCTCCTCATCTTAATTGTCTAATCTCATTTCCTACTGCTCTTCCATTAAAAAACAAAACAAAACAAAAAAACACTTAACTCAGCTGCACCAAATTACTGAAGTTTCCCAGAATGTTCTGCTTTGCCCTGCCCTTCCCTGTCATTCTCTTCACTTCCCTTCCCTGCCCTTTCCTTCCCTCAGCTTCCCCCTCCCCTCTTCTCACCTCTCTTCTCTTTACTTCATATTATTCCTTTTTCCTAGAATATTCTTCCTCCTTCTTGCCTACCTGTCAACTCCTACTCAATGTTGAAGATTTTGAGCATCCTTTATCTATGAAGCCTTTTTGTCCACCCCTGACATTCTATGTGAATTTTACCAAAAGCATCCACAAATCTACCATCTAGATCCTACCTTTACTATTTTCCTATACTTCCTATAGCATGTATACTATATAGAGTCTTTCCTAACCCATAGAGGACTTTTTTTTTTTAATAACTGCATGTTGTACCCATTTCTATATACTAAAAATATTTATATACATATCTGTCCTTTCCTTGAGATTATAAACTTCATGAAACCCTAACTAGGTTTCTCTATGCATGCCTCCAAGAATATGGATTGACACAGAGAAATTTACTCTAGGAGAGAATGTGAAGTAAATTAATTTTGGCCACATTATTTACTGAAAACTTCTCTTTATTCTAATCCCTGAATAATAATTGCAGAAAAAAAATTTTTTTCATAATATACATCTCCCTTACGTGTTGAGAGCCTTATGGGCAACTGTTCCATTTGAATATCAACAAAGGAGAAATAAACTTTGTGTGACTTCTGCAGTTGACAGAGAAGAAAAGTAAAGGGGTTCCTTCTGCTTTGGGAGGAAAGCAATTTTCTTTCTACATTAGGTATCATATACTCAAAAAGACCCTCCAAGAGACCATAACCAAACTTCTAAGAGAAAGTTCATTTGAGAGGCTAACCACTTCTGTTCTGACCCATTGTTTTATCTAGGAAACCATCTTCTCATAATCATGAAATCAGGCAGAAAAGATAAGATAAACAATACACAAGAGACTGCAGAAAACAGAGAGAATAGAAGATAAAATAAATGAAGGTTTCTTTCCATTCTGTTAAAGAAAAAGACTCATAAAATTGGGACAGTGGGGAAACAACAAAACATCTTAAAAAATAAAAACAAATAGACAAATCAAAAAAGTCACTGTTGGATATCAATGAATTTAATATGCTCATAAGGGGAAAACAGCACTAGAAATAGGATCCTTTTTAAGACTATTGTAAAAAAAAATGTTTTTTCTTTCCACATGTACTTTGTTTCCCAGATGACTAGCCTCTTAAATATATCCTTAGAAAAGAAGTTCTTTCTACAAAGTGCCTTCTTCATAACTGCCATTCAGAATATCAACTGCCTACCATGACACAGCATCCAAGAAACATGAGGCTTTTATTGGAGACAGTCAACTTGTGATTTCCTGCTAGACTTTCTCAATTCATAGGATGATGAAATGGCCTAGTGTTGCAATGCATTTATGGGTTTAGGTAAAAACACAGGACATCAAGAAAGAAGTGGCAAAAGAGAACAGCACCCAGCAGGAAGTTGTTCCTACAAATGAAACTGCAGTTTCTAAGATGAAGAGGAAGTCAAGACGGAAAATTAAGTGTCTTAAGAACTTGAGAAAATATTGAAGAAACTACTTGTGGTCTCAAATATAGTTAAAACATTAAGTGGTATATTCATGTGATCATTAATTGTAAATCTGAAGCTTTGCCAATATTCATGCCTACATTAACTGTCTTTCCTGTAGCTCTCCTCTCTTCCTTACAGAAAACTCTTCTGGAAAAACACCTGATGTTATCAACTAAAAGAGACAGAAGAAGAATATACACTCATCTGCTTCCACACACCGTAAGAATCTTGGTCATGTTTCTCTTTGTTTTATGATGTCCTGCAATGTCCTCTTCACATACAAGCCCATCCCACAATAAGCTTCCAGTCATATAACAAATGGCTAACTTCTCCTAACATTTTTTTTAATCTTTATGGTATATTACATTTTTATTAGTTTTTTTCTGTTGAATCTGAACATTGCAGTTGAACATTTCAGTAATATATTTTAAAAAAAATTTTTTTAAATTTTTTATAAACATTTATTTTTATCCCCAGGGGTACAGGTCTGTGAATCACCAGGTTTACACACTTCACAGCACTCACCAAAGACTTCTCCTAACATTTATTTCCACTTGCTCACAAAATGTATACTAGTCCACAGGAAACACACTACCAGTCAGTTTTTTGGTGTTATACAGAATTGCCCAAGTTATCATTTTTACTGTAATACAAATTTCACATAATAAGGCCTAAAGAAACCCTGGTAGGAGTTGTTTCTACACCTATCATCTGTATACATTAGAAATTCAATAGCAACTTCATACCCTGCCTACTTATCTCTCTTTAAAAAAAATTTTTATCATGACCAGAATTCTTTTCCTGATGCTTCTAAATTAAACACAGAACAGATCTTCTCTATCATTAAACAGGAAACAGTATTACAACATGTTTTTAGTTAATAGTAAGCTTTATAACAATGCTTCTAAATTATGCACACATCTTTTCTATCATTAAACAGGAAACAGTATTACAGACGTGGTTTTGGTTAATAGTAGGCTTTATAAAAAGTTACTAGTGGTATTAAAAAGAAACTATTAACAATTTTTCATAGAAGACCACGTGACTTTTTTCCTGTGTGTGAAAGTAAATGCGAAGTATATCCACCACTTTCCCTCTTTACATGACAACCACACCACAATCACCTCTGCAAGACATTATGAGGCACTGAGGATCTGTTGTTTATTCGAATCACTCAAATCTTATTTTAGTATTCAGTATTCCACCCAACAATCTGCATTCAGGACTGGAACTCTCCCTAGCAAAATCATCTTTTTGACTTTTCAACTCCTTCTGACTCTGTAATAACCACTGATGCCCATCATCTTACAGTTTCTAGTTTGGCTTTTGAATCACTGTGTTCTTAATGATCCCCATCTTCCTTTCTTTGCTCTTTTTCTTCAGCTGTCCTTTTTTCTCCAACCAGTATTTTGTAATTCTTTCCTGATCTTTGTTCATTTAATAAATGCTTACTGAATACCAAATACTCTGCTAGATGACGCTGTATAATGACTGAGACTCATGCTGGTTATAGACAGGGAATAACAATGTAGTACACTAAGTGCTATGAAAGAAGGACTAGATGCCATAAGGGCACAAAGCCAGACCCAGGGTGGGGGTCAAAGAAGAGGTCTGGGTAGCGCAGATGAACCTGTGAATATGTTAGGACACACCTGGCAGAAATTTCTGTCAGCTATTAAGCTTCCTTATATTCCTATATTCTCTGTCTTAAATATGTGGGTTTATAGAATGATGTATAGCAACTGTCTTCAACCGCTGTTCACAAACTTTGTATTAGGTTTCTACTGCCGTGTAAACAAGTTACCACAAACTCAGTGGCTTATAGCTACACTCATTACGTCATCTTCTGTAGGCCAGAAGTCTTTCACATTCTGAGTCTTCAGCTCAGGGTATCACCAAGTTGAAATAAAGGTGCTGGCTGGGCTTAGTTCTCCTTTGGAGGCTCTGGAGAAAAACCCAATTCCAAGTTCACTCTTCTTGACAGAATTCAGCTCCAGGTGGATTTATGATTAACTTCCTTGTGGGTTGTCAGCCAGGGTCCACAATGAGCTTCTGGATGAGACCACATTCCTTGTCTTATGGCCTCTTCCAACTTTAAAGTAACAGTAGTACATAAACCCCTCTCCTGCTTCCAGCTTCTGACTTTTCTGAAAGTCAGTCTGTTTCTGACCTCTAGATCCAGATTTAAATGGCTCATGGGATCAGGTCAGACCCACTGAAGATCAATTCTATTCTTAAAGTCCAATGTTCCACACAACAAAACCTCTTCATGGGAGTAAACTTCATCTTACAGTCTCAGGAATTATGCAAAGTACAACAGAGACTAGGGATGCTGGGGGCCATTTTAGAATTCTACCTACCACAGTTTATAAAGAAAACACAAAAACTTGGCATCAAAACACTTGGCATCAGGCAAGAATTATATGGCACTGATTAAAAATAGTGTACTTGGATTCTCTCTATATAAGGGCTTTATTTTTCAATCCTGACAGTGAAATAATAAGAAAAAAATTGTAGACAACTCTCAAAATCTCTTTCTCCAGCCCTGTTACACTTAATCCATTCATCTTTAAAATGTCTAAGAGACATTTATATTTGAATATCTCAATGTCTCATGTAAAACTGAACAAATAATCTTCTTCAGAGTTACCCCTTCAGCCCTCCAGGATCTCAGCCTTAGCATAATTATTTATCTTTTACTCTATGTTCTCTTTGACATCAAACTACACTGAAACGAATTTACCAATAAACAACAATTCACTATCCTTTCAGTTCTCAAGAACACTTTGTGTCTAGAACAGGATCACTAGAAACACTGGTCTCCTAACCTGACCTCCCTGCTGCTTTCTTCTCTCTCTTTCCATGTACACATGGGCCCATCTTAACTAAAATGTCTACCAATAAAGTTCCCAACCCAGGAATCACAGCAGCCTTCATTCTAGTACTCAAGGCCAATACCCAGCCATTCCCTGGGCCCACACTCCTACTGGACAGCACATGCCTACATCTTGGCCACCTCCCTTTCTCATCCTAGCCATAGGCCTCTGTTCAGGGCTCTTTCAGCAAGACACACCTCAGCCTTGAGGGGTCAACTCCACAAAGCCTATTCTCACCTACAATCTGCCTCAAGCTCTCTGCATCTGTGACACCCTGGTTCTCTTTGTCTCACTCTTCACCTACCACTGTTTAACAGGGTCACTTACCATCCTCACTATATCAAGAACTCTGTGTGCGTGTGTGTGTATGTAAAGTACATATATAGCTGACTCATGTTTGAACTGTGTGAGTTCACTTATAAGTGGATTATTTTTTTTTAATTTTTTATAAACATATATTTTTATCCCCAGGGGTACAGGTGTGTGAATCACCAGGTTTACACACTTCACAGCACTCACCAAAGCACATACCCTCCCCAATGTCCATAATCCCACCCCTTCTCCCAACCTCCCTCCCCCCAGCAACCCTCAGTTTGTTTTGTGAGATTAAGAGTCACTTATGGTTTGTCTCCCTCCCAATCCCATCTTGTTTCATTGATTCTTCTTCTACCCACTTAAGCCCCCATGTTGCATCACCACTTCCTCATATCAGGGAGATCATATGATAGTTGTCTTTCTCTGCTTGACTTATTTCGCTAAGCATGATACGCTCTAGTTCCATCCATGTTGTCACAAATGGCAAGATTTCATTTATTTTGATGGCTGCATAGTATTCCATTGTGTATATATACCACATCTTCTTGATCCATTCATCTGTAGACGGACATCTAGGTTCTTTCCATAGTTTGGCTATTGTGGACATTGCTGCTATAAACATTCGGGTGCACGTGGCCCTTTGGATCACTACGTTTGTATCTTTAGGGTAAATACCCAGTAGTGCAATTGCTGGGTCATAGGGCAGTTCTATTTTCAACATTTTGAGGAACCTCCATGCTGTTTTCCAGAGTGGCTGCACCAGCTTGCATTCCCACCAACAGTGTAGGAGGGTTCCCCTTTCTCCGCATCCTTGCCAGCATCTGTCATTTCCTGACTTGTTGATTTTAGCCATTCTGACTGGTGTGAGGTGATATCTCATTGTGGTTTTGATTTGTATTTCCCTGATGCCGAGTGATATGGAGCACTTTTTCATGTGTCTGTTGGCCATCTGGATGTCTTCTTTGCAGAAATGTCTGTTCATGTCTTCTGCCCATTTCTTGATTGGATTATTTGTTCTTTGGGTGTTGAGTTTGCTAAGTTCTTTATAGATTTTGGACACTAGTCCTTTATGTGATATGTCATTTGCAAATATCTTCTCCCATTCTGTCAGTTGTCTTTTGATTTTATTAACTGTTTCCTTTGCTGTGCAAAAGCTTTTGATCTTGATGAAACCATTTCTCATTCTTTTTAACATTAATTGATAGACCTTGCAATTACTACTGTTGTAAACTAAAAGATGATTTTCCATTTCCCTCATTCCTTAGAATTCTTCTCTAAGGAAAAGTTTTTCTTTCTGTATTATTTATTTATTCAACTGTGTATCTATATCAGTATGACCTTATGTATATTTATTTGGGAGTGTATAATCCAATATTATCATTCTTAACATTATTGCTCCAATTGTTCCAGCTTTGTCCACATAGCATACTTTCAGATTAAATGTGTCCTTCAGATTTTCCCCTTCCAACATTTTCTGAACACTTCCTTATTTTCTGACAATACAAGATATTCCAGGCACATCTATATTTTCTCTGTTCTGGCCACAGAGTCAGCCATTTTACCAAGGAGCCCTGCTTCCATTCACTGGAGTGTGGTATTAGAAATCAAGATATAGGAAGTAGGTGCGCCTGTTGCTGACTGCTTCTAGGCCCCCTCAGTGGACAGAAATAGGAAAGTAAACACATTTATTTCTACGTTACATTACGTGTGTGTGTCTCTGTGTGTTTGTGTTTTAATACACCTGAGTTCACACTGATACACTGAACGCCAATACAGCACCACAGAGTTCATTTTAGTATTTGCCATTGTTTATTGGCAACCTAATTCTCCCTAGGTCTCAATTTCTACAAGAGAAATATATTTACTTACTTCTTCAACAGTAGTATACATGCAAAGTATTTTCAAAATTGCTAAGTCATACAGCTAGGAGAAACAAACTTATCAACAACAATAAAGTATTTGTATATTGTTTTGGGTTTTTTTTTTTTCTTTAGCCTTACAGAATTTAATCCAAGATTGCTTTCCCAAATTACTTAGGTCGGCTTCCCTCTCCTCAAACCTTTTAGTGAAGTTATATCATCTTACCATAGTCTGTATCCATCCTGAGTTCCCCCTGACAAACCCCTGGTTTATTTAAATGAGTAAGATTCACTCTTTGGGATGTACAGTTCTGTAGATTTTGACAAATGCATAGAGTTTGTGTCCACTGTCACAGCACATGAAGGACAATTCCCACACGCTAAAAACTAGTGTTGCCCCACTGCAGTCAGTCCCTTAACTAGACCACTGATCTGTTTTCTATCATGACAGAACTGTAACATTCTTGGTTCTGGCTTCTTTCCCTTAGCTAAATGCATTTAAGATTCATCCACATTGTTTCGTGGATCAATAGTTGGTTTCTTGATTTTACTCAGACTGCTCTGTTGTGTGATGCATCCAGTACCTAGAATTAAGACTGTTGGGTCATGGGGCACCTGGGTGGCTCAGTGGGTTAAGCCTTTGCCTTCGGCTCAGGTCATGATCTCAGGGTCCTGGGATCAAGCCCCACATGGGCTCTCTGCTCAGCAGGGAGTCTGCTCCCCGCCCCCACTCTCTCTCTATGCCTGCCTCTCTACTTGTGATCTCTGTCAAATAAATAAATAAAATCTTGAAAAAAAAAAAAAAAGACTGTTGGGTCATATGGTAAATACATCCTTAACAAGTATGTGGGTATGAGTCTATTTATTTGAAATGTGTGACATATAACATCATTAAATTGAAGATATACATGTTAATTTGATAAATTTATATATTGTAATATAACACATTGTAGCAATACTACCTCTATTAAATCACATAATTATAATTTTTTTGTGGTGGGAATTATTAAGATCTAGTCACTTATCAAGCTGATGATTTATACTACAATATGGTTTTCCATATTCACTGAACTGTGCATTAGATCTCTAGTACTTACTTGTTAGCCAGTTACAAGTTTGTACCTTTACACAGCATCTCTCCTATTCCTCCACACTCTAGATCCTGGTAACTCCCATTTCACTGTTTTTACGAGTTTGGTTTGTTTTAGTACTATTATGCAGTATTTGCATTTTCTGTTTAACTAATCTCAGCACAATGTCCTCAAGATCACTCCATGTTGTCACAAATGGCAGCATGTCCTTATTTCTTGTGGCTGAATAATATTCCATTGCATATATACCACATCTTTATCCATTCATCTGTTCATAGGTCACTTAGGCTGTTTCCCCATCTTGGCTATTGTGAATAATACTGCAATAAACATTGGAGTGGAAATCTCTCTGATAATTCTGTTTTCATTTCCTTTTAATATATACCTAGAGGTGGAAATGATGGCTCACAAGGTAGATTATTTTTCTTTTGGAGAAACCTCCACACTGTTTTCCACAGCGGATAAAATAATTTACATTCCCATCAACAGTGTACAGGGGTTCTCTTTTGTCCACATCCTCGCCAACATTTGTTATCTCTCATATTTTTGATAATAGCCATACTAACAGGTGTGAGGCAATATCTCATTGTGCTATATGATTTGCATTTTCCTGATTATTAGTATTCTTAGGCATCTTTCATACATTTGTTGGCCATTTGAATGTCTTCTTTGTTTGGAAAATGTTTAGTTCCTCTGCTCATTTCTTCAATCTTATTATTTTTGTTGTTGTTATTATTGAGTTGTATGAGTTCTTGTTATGTTTTGGATATTGACCCTTATCTGGTATCTGATTCTATATACATTCTATAGGTTCCCTTTTCATTTTGTTTATTATTTCCTTTGCTGTGCTAAAGCTTTTAAGTTTAAAAAAAATTATTATTTTTTTTAATTTCTTTTCAGTGTCCCAGAATTCATTGTTAAAGCTTTTAAGTGTGATGTGGTTCCACTTACATATTTTTGTTCTTGTTGTGATACAACTTTTTGTTTCTTGTTATTTGTGATATAGCTTTTGATGATAGATCCAAAAAGTCATCACTAGCCAATGTTGAGGAGCTTCTTCCCTGTATTTTCTTCAAGAAATTTTATGGCATCAGGTCTTATATGTGAATTTTTTATCCATTTCAGGTTAAGTTTTGTAAGAAGACAGAGATCCAATTTCCTTTTTCTGAATGTGATTTTCCAATTTTCCCCAATTTGTAAAGGAAATTATCCTTTCTCCATTACGTGATCTTGGCTCCCTTAGGGAATATTAGTTGACTATATATTCCAGAGTTTAATTATAGTCTCTCCATTCTGTTCCACTGGTATGTGTCTATTTTTGTGCTAATACTATTGTGTTTCAATTATAATAGGTTTGCAGTATAGTCAGAAATCAGTAAGTGTGATGCTTCTGGTTTGTTCTTCTCTCAGGATTGCTTTGACTATTCACGGTTTTTTGTTCCATACAAATTTTAGGGTTTTTTTTGTTTTGTTTTCTGTGAAGAATGCCATTGGAATTTTGATAGAAATTTTCTTTGTTCCATCTATAGGTGGTCTTGGGTAATACGGACATTTTTGCAATATTAATTTTTCCAATCTATGAACATGAGACATCTTTCTGTTTTTGTCTTTTTTAAATTTCTTTCAACAGTTTTCATTGTATGTATCTTTCATTTCCTTGGTACAATTATTTACATATATTTTACGGGTTTTGGTGTTACTGTGAATGGGGTAGTTTTCTTTATTCCTTTTGCAAATACTTCATTATTAGTGCATGGAAATGAAACAGATTTCTGTATAATGATTTTATATTCTGCAAGATCATTAAATTCATTGACTTGCTCCAACATGTTTTTGGTTGAGTCTTTCAGATTTTCGATATACAAAACTCATGTCATCTGAAAATAATGACAAATTTACTTCTTCCTTTACAAATGTGGATACGTTTTATTTCTTTGAATTGCCTAATTGCTCTAGCTAGGGCTTCCAGTATTGCACTGAGTAATAGTGGTAAAGAGTTGTCTTCTTTCAGGGCACCTGGGTCATTCAGTCAGTTGGATATCCAACTCTTGGTTTCAGCTCAGGTCATGATCTCAGAGTCAAGACCTCAAGCCCCATGTCAGGCTCTCCACTCAGTGGGGAATCAGCGGGAGATTCTCTCCCTCTCCACTTTCCCTCCCCATTTTTTTTTCTCTCTCCCGCATTAATAGATAAAATATTTTAAAAAAATAAAAAAAGAGTTGTCTTCATCCTAATGTTAGAGCTTTTCACTGGTCAGTATACTGTTACCTGTGGGTTTATGGCCTCTATTATGTTGAGGTATCTTTCCTTTATACATACTGTGTTTAGTTTTTATTATAAATGGATGTTGAATTTTATGAAATGCTTTTTCTGCATCTACTGAGAGAATAATCTGATTTTTATCTTTCATTTCATTAATGATTTATTGATTTGCATATGTTGATCCATCCTTCCATCCTAAGGATAAATCTTTTAATGGTTTTTTAATTTGGCTTGCTTTATTTTGTTGAGGGTTTTTGTATCTATGTTCATCAGCAACATTGGTCTATAACTTGTTTACATTGTCCGTATCAAGGTAATGCTGGCCTCACAGAATAAGTCTAGAATTATCACCTCTCTTCAATTTTTGGAAGAGTTTTAAGAGGTTTGACATTAATTCTTTTAAATGTATAATAGAATTTTCCAGTAAAGCTATCCAGCTCTGAGGTTTTCTGTGTTGTGAGGGTTTTTATAATGGATGTAATTTCTTTGTTATTGGTCTGTTCAGATCTTTCTTCCTAATTTAGTCTTGGGAGGTTTGTTGGAATGTATCAATTTCTTCATGTTATCTAATTTCTGTCATAGAGTCATTTTTAGTACTTTCTTAGGATCTTATGTTGCTCTCATTGCAACACTTAGGAGTACATATAAGAAGTTAACCACATAGTTGGGAGAGGTGTGGGTTTAGCACTTGGGGTCCTGGGGGTGCCTATTTGCCTGGTGGGTAGAATGCTTCATAAAAGCTTGTTTCCTCTTATAACTCATCAGTCAGGCCGCCATACGCTTCTGTAATTGTAATGTTCCCCTTTTCACTTCTAATTTTATTTACAAGCATACTTTATGTTATTGCACTCCACTTTACTGTACTTTACAAACACTGCATTTTCTTACAAATTGGAGGTCTCTGGCAACCCTGCATCAAGACTGGCACCATCAGGACGCCTGGCTGGCTCAGTCAGTTGAGTGTCTGCCTTTGACTCAGGTCATGATCCCAGGGTCTGGGACTGAGTCCCGCATCAAGCTCCCTGCTCACTGGGGAGTCTGCTTCTCCCTCACCGACTGCCGCTCTGACTACCTGTACTGTCTATCTCTCTGTCAAATAAATAAATAAAATTTTTGAGGGGAAAAATATTGGCACCACTTTTCCAACAGCATTTGTTCACATTATGTTTGTGTCGCACTCAAACTTTTTTATTATTATATATGCTATGGTGATTTGTGATTGCTGATTATAACCCACTGAAAGCTCAGATAATGGTGAACATCTTTTAGCCATAAAGCATTTTTTAAAAACTTTAAAAAGATTTTATTTATTTATTTGTTCAGAGAGAGAGAGAGAGAGAGAGCAAAAGCAGGCAGAGGCAGAGAGAGAAGCAGGTTCCCTGCTGAGCAAAGAGCCCGATGTGGGACTCCATCCTAGGACTCCAGGGTCATGACCCAAGATGAAGGCAGCCACCCAACTGACTGAGCCACCCAGGTGTCCCACAATAAAGCATTTTTAAATGAATGTAAGTACAATTATTTTAGACATCATGCTATTGCACACTTAATACACTACAGTATACTATAAACATAAAGTTTATACATCTTGGGAAACCAAAAAATTCATTTGACTCACTTTATGGTGGTATTTGTTTTTTTGCAGAGGTCTAGAACCAAAGTTGTAAAACCTCTGAGGTATGAATGTATTTCAGTTGTCTCCTTTTCTTAGTTACTCTAACTTAAGCTTTGTCAAATTCTTTTCACAGTACCAGCTCTTAGTTTCATTTGATCCTTTCTCTTATTTTTCTGGCCTCTATATCATTTATTCCTGCTATTTCTGTTTATTATTTCCTTCCTTCTGCTAACCTTGGCTAAACTTGTTCTTTTTCTAGTTTTTTCAGGTATGATGCTAGATCGGTTATTTAAGATCCTTCTAATTTTTAACAGATGCACGTTGCTATAAACTTTCCTCTCAGAACTGCTTCTATGGCATCCTACAGGTACTGGTGGTTGTGTTTCCATTTTCATTTATTTTGAGATAATTTTTTTAATTTCTTCTTTGATTCATTGGTTGTTTAGAAGTGTGTTTATAGATTTTCCAAGTTTCCTCTTGTTGTCAATTTTTAGCTTCTTACCATTGTGGGCAGAAAATAACGTTTGTATGATTTGTCTTCTTAAATTTCCAAAGACTTGTTTTATGTTCTATCATTATGATCTTAGAGAATGTTCCATGTGTACTTGTGAGAATGAGCATTTTATTGCTATTGGAGGAATTGTTCTAATATGTCTGTTAAGTCCATTTGGTCTGAAATAAGTTTCAGTTTCAATGTTTTCTTACTGATTTTCAGTTTGGATGATGTACTCATTGTTAAAAGTGAGGTACTGAAGCCCCACACTATTATTGTATTGCTATGCATTTCAACCTTCCAATCTATTAGTATTTGCTTAATAATATTTAGGTGCTCTGATGTTGGGAATGGTATATAATTGTTATACTTCAATGTACTGAACCTTTATCATGACAAAAGGTCCTTCTTTGTCTCATTTTCATTTTGGCTTTAAGTATATTTTGTCTGATAGAAATCTGCTACTCCGCTTTCTTTTCATTTCCAATTCCATAGAGTATCTTCTTCTATCCTTCACTTTGAGGTTATGTTTATCTTCAGAGCTAAAAAGAGTCTCTTACAGGCAGCAAATACCTGGGACCTTTTTTTAACCCATCCAGCCACACTGTTCCATTTGGTGAATTCGATCCATTTATTTGTCGAATGATTACTTACATGCAAAGACTTATTACTGCCCTCTAAGTGTTTCCTTTCTGGTTGCGTTTAATCTCCATTGGTTCTTTTTCCTTATGTTTCTGTATAACTTCGCAAATTGTTGGTATTCCATGGTGGTATACTCTGTCCACTGCCTTTTTTTATGTTTTGTGAATCTGCTCTAGATTTTTGCTCTGTGGTTACCCTGAGGTTTACAAAGAACATCTAAAAAACAAAAGTCCAATTTATGCTGAAAGCAACTTATCTTCACTTGGTCATAAAATCTTCCCTTTTACACTCTCCCCTTTCACATTTTTGATGTCACAATTTATCTCTTTTTCTACTGTGCATTTGTTAACAAGTTACAGTTAACCACAGTTATTTTTAAGACTCTTTGCCTTTAATCTTATACTACAGTTAAATTGTTAATACCCTATCCTATTACAGTATTGGATTTTCTAATCTGACTGTATTTTTTATCTTTACTAATATGTTGTATATTTTCCTGTGTTTTCATGTTGTTGAGTAGTATTTTTTTATTCCATTTGATGAGCTCCTTTTAGCTTTTAGGTAAGGCAGACTAGTGGTGATGAACTCCCTCAGCTTTTGTTCATCTGAGATAACTTTATTGGATGGAGTATTGCTGGCTGTGAATTTTTATCTTTTAGCACTTTGAATGTCAGTCCACTCGCTCTTGTCCTAGAGGGTTTCTGCTGACATATCCACTGATAACCTAAAGGGATTCCTTTGTAGATTACACACTTTTTCCCCTTCTCCTACCTTTAGTATGCTTTCTCTTTGATTTTTAGTAGTTTCATTATGATATGTCTAATGAAGGTCTTTTGGCATCAAGATAACAGGGTAATAATCTATTAGCTTCTTGAATTTAGATATTCAAGTCTTCCCCCAGGCTTGCAAAGTTTTCAGCTATTATTTCTTTAATTAAATGTCTGCCCCCTTCTTCTCCTCTCTTTCTGGAATCCTAATTATTTTGATGTTTGCTCTTTTGATTAAGTCCCATAAAAATCACATAAGTATTTTTCATTCATTTTTTTTCTTTCCTCTTTTTTTTTCTTCCTACCTGGTTCTTACCAAATTCCTACTCTTTAACTCAC
Organism: Mustela nigripes; assembly: GCF_022355385.1. Classification (NCBI taxonomy): domain Eukaryota; kingdom Metazoa; phylum Chordata; class Mammalia; order Carnivora; family Mustelidae; genus Mustela; species Mustela nigripes. The sequence continues at coordinate 114,363,448 of NC_081559.1, read as the reverse complement.
TTGTTTGCTTTTCCATTTATTCTACGCTACTACAGATACTTGCTATTGTATTTTTCACCTCATTCACTGAGTTATTAACTCCAGGACTGCTACTGGTTCTTCTTTATGGTTTCCATCTCTTTCTAAACAAGTTCATTTTTTTCATGTATCTTTTTCCTAATGTCATTGAACTGCCTTCCTGAGTATTCTTGTAGCATGTTGAATTTCATTAGCACAGCTATTTTTAATTCTAAGCTTGATCACAGTATTTTGCGTGTTTAGGCTCAGTTGTTAGAAAATGATTTATAACTACTGGTGATGGCGTATTTCCTTTTTTGGTTGTTTTTTTGTTAGTTTTTAGTTCTTTATATTTTTGTGTTGCTGCTTTCACACTCAAATTTTTTCGTTGGCTATTACTGTGGTAAGCCAACAGTTGTGGTGATTATGTTGTGATTGTGGTACTGTTCCTTGGTGTTGTTGCTTCCCTGGGGTTTCCTAGGTTTATCACAGCTAGACCAAGTCCACTCTTCTAGCTCCCTCTTGTGGCAGAATTCTTAACCACTCTGTTTCCTCTTAAAACTCATCAAGCTGACTCTGCAGGAAATCTCATTTTTCAGAAGACAGCACTATCTATCTATCTACCTATCTATCTATATAAAAATTTGTGGTTGCTCCCTACCCATTGACCCTGGATGATTTTTCTGATACCTGCTCTCACTGCAACACTTGGGAGTTCATATAGGAGTTAGCTACATAGTTGGGGGAGGTTTGGGTTTAGCACTTGGAGCCCTGGGGGTGCCTGTGTGAATGGTGGGGAGACCCTCAAGTGGAATACTTCATAAAAGCTTGTGGGCAGAATCCTCAATGAAGAAGTGAAGCAGAAAATAATAACTGCATTCCTTTAATGCTCTTTGATATTCTTACCTGCCTCATTCCCTTTCTCCTCTCTTCCCCACATCATGGAGGTCCTGCCTCAAAATCAGGATGCCTCTATAGAGAAATGGGTTTATCTCGTTGCAACATACACAACTAGGCTAGCTGGGTATTCACTTAGCATTTTGTACCTCCTCTACAGAAGTCTCCACTGACAGCTTGCTTCATACAGTGTCACTTTGAGGGGAGAGAAGACTCTGGCAGAGTACATCCCTCTCCTCTATATGCACACCTATTTCTATACTGCTCTCAAGCTGTGCTGGAATGTCTTAAGCAAAAAAAAAAAAAAAAAAAAAATAATAATAATAATAATAATAATAAAACTTCTACAAATTCTTTCCTGCCTCTGGGTACCTGCTCAGGTACATGCTCTCCGGGGTTTTCTCCCTGACCAGGCAAGTCAAAGTGGATCAGGTTCACTGACTCCCTTGAATCCATAGCCCTTACCAAGATCTTGTTTATTTTCAGATGCACAGGCAGACCAGAAACCACTCAGGTCCCTCGGCATGGGTGCTAAAGGCACTTTTGTTTGTGAATGGATGTCTAATTAGTTGTAAAAGTCAAGAAAAAGGAGGAATGGCTCATATGACCATGGTGCTGATATCATTCATCATATCCTTAACTTTATAAGAAACTGCCACACTGTTTTCCAAAGTAGATGTATTATTTTATATTCCCAGAAGAAATGTGTGAGCACTCCAGTTAATCCTCATTCTCATTAGCACTAGTTGTTGTTTGTTTTTTGTTGGGTTTTCAGTCATTCTAACAGCTGTGCTGTAACAGGTATATTTTATACATGGGAGACCACACATATGAATCTTAATTCCTATCTTCTCGTAGAGAATCAGAAGTTTAGATATTAGTTCATTTGTTCTTGTAAGGAAACAGCTGGTTAGAACTACTGCTAACTTTACATAAATATATTTTCTCCATTCTATCACAGCCCCTACCACTCCCAATTATTTATGTCAGTCTGCTTCAGACATTCACATTATCTACTTGATCTGCATAACTATCTGAGTTTGAGACCCACATATAATCCTTGGTAGGAGCCTAGTGTGCTATGCCCAGCCAAACCCCAAAAACTTAAACCCACATCCTCAGGTTATTTCACAATATTTGCCCAAACAACCTTTATTATTTCATCTTGAAACATCTTCTCCACCCTAAATTCTTATATTCCAGTTAGCAAAGATATTTATATATGCCTCTATATCCCTAACTCCTTACCACATTTCCTACGTTATGAAATATTCAGTCTTCAAAACCCAACTGTTTCCTCTCTGAACTCATCTAGTTTCTTCATATTGCTGTTAATTCCTGTGACCTTAAAAAAAGAACCAGTTTATAAGAAAGTTTTTTCTCAAGTGTTATACTACTGCCTTCAAATTTAAACATTCACTTAAACTACCAATTCTCAACCACAGTATGTAGTATGTAGTCAACAGCAGGGAAGAAATGCAAGATATGGCCATTAATAATACAGTTCAAAGGTTTACATTTGCTCCCTTATTTAAGAAATTAGAGTGGAATCACAGCACACATTATCCCTCACATTCCTATAGGCTTTCTTTCCTTATTTTATTTTTTTTTCCAAAGATTTTATTTAGGGGCGCCTGGGTTGCTCAGTCAATTAAGTGTCTGCCTTCAGCTTGGGTCATGATTCTGGGGTCTTGGGATTGAGCCCCGCGTCTGGCTCCCTGCTTCTCCCTCTCCCTCTGCCTGCTGGTGCCTTCTCTCTCCCTCTGTCAAACAAATAAATTAAAAAAAAAAAAAAGATTTTATTTATTTGACAGAAAGAAAGCGTGAGCACAAGCACAGGGAGTGGCAGTCAGAGGGAGAGAGAAAAGCAGGATCCCCGCTGAGCAAGGAGCCTGATGCAGGCCTCGATCCCAGGACCCTGGGATCAAGACCCAAGCCAAAGGCAGACACTTAACTTACTGAGCCACCCAGACAACCCAGACACCCCTCTGATAGACTTTCCTGACTAACACAGTCAGGCATAAATTACTAGCTAGTACCAGGAATATACATAGCTTTGACAGTATGACATAAATTGTATTAAATGTCATCCTTCATATATATCAAATTTAAAAAGAAGTTTAGAACCTCCAATCTTAGTCATCATACTGTGAACCATTCCTACAAGTAATCCATTTCCATTTAGATTTTCTTCTTGGGACTCTGTAAATTCTCCTTGTTATAATTTATTTAATCTCTCTTTTACATATTTCATTCTTTAAGATGCAGATGATAGTAACAGCAAAGTTCCTGGATTATTATGAAAAAATAAACCATATACACAAATGACCTAGTAGAGTGCTGCTAAAAACAGGCTAAGTATATAATAAATGTAGAGAAGCATTTTCATCTTCCCTCCATCAATTCATTGATTCAGTCAACATTTGGTGAGTATCTAGCTGCATGCCAACCTCTGTGCTAGGTACGGAATGACAAATCAAAGGTCAGAATAATAGAGAAACAAAGGCCAGACTAACGAAGGGAAGGGATTTATGGTCTCTTCCTGAATACAAGAAAAATCTGACTCAGACACCTGGAGCCAAAAATACTGGTGATAATATCACTTTTATTTTCTTATTTACTTCTTAGTATTAAACCCTAATCAAATCTTTATATTGGAAAAACGTTTTGGGGGGGGGGGACCTACATAGCAAAAGTACTATATCGTCAAATTTATATGAAGCAATTTTAAAAAGTAAAGAAAACAATGATCAAACTTAACAAAAAACAAAACAAGGTTACAACCTTTAAAACATTTCCTAGGAGAAGTATTAACACGGAAAACAAAGCAGCTACTTAATTAGACATATCAAATTACTGGCACAATAATGTTAGTATAGCTAGATAATGATCCTACATTGCATATGTCTTATCAATTTCCAATCCACTGGACCCATAGATGAAACCAATAAATATATTCTTTACAACTTACCTATGCATTCTGAAAAGTCTGTTCGTAAGTATGACCCCTGATTTTATACTACTGTTTTTTATAAACATGCAGGGTTCAAGCTCACAAGTACCATGTTCGGTACAGTATCCCCTCATGATAGAAATGAAAGGCAGGCAAGAGACATATCTGCCCTAAAGGTAAGATAATACTGCAAAATTAGTGGTCATAAGAAAGGCAATAATAAGAAGAATTTACAATATATACCCCCCCAAAAAAAGTCTTTAAAAAATATAAAATCAGGATTTATTTCAAAGGACAATAGAGGATAAATTAGAAACCTGAGTAAGTATGCTCCCATTATGACTAGGTAACATATGGTAGAAACTCTACAGAGGAAAGCTATGAGGCCAAAGAAAAAGCCATGAGTTGGCTTTCTATCTGTTTCCATCAATGGACCTCTTCTCTGTCCACATAATTCCTCCATTTATCAATCAGTGGTCCTTTTTATTTCCCTAATATTCAGTTCATTCTACATGAAAATAATCATATAGAGAAGTTCAGATAAGATGGCAAATAGGGAGGCCGAGCTTTACCCATCCCAAAAATATACTGAGATAACAACTACATATAATCAACTAAGTCTGAAAATGATCTAAATGATCTAAATGACCTCTCCTACAGTTGATCATACAGAAGAAGTCATAATTAAAAGGGTAGAAGGGGCAGGGACAAGGATGGGAACCAAACCCTCTGGGGAGACTATCACAAATGGGAGGGCCATGACAAGCACAGAGAAGCAAGATGATCAAATCCCCATACCAGGTACTCCAGGCATTAGAGACCTGCACTAGAAAGACAAGTCCTCATAATATCTGACTTTGAAAAGCACTGGGGCTTAACTTTGGGAGCTTTTAAAATCAGTGGGACTTAACTTCAAGTACTTTAAAAATCATCAGGCTTAACTATAGGAAAGTCAAAAGGTGATCAGAGATTGAGTCCCCAATCTTAATAAGCTAGCATAATTAGTAACTTGGCCCAAGACCCAGCACAGAAATAGCTGTTTGAAAATAACCAGGGGTATATGTGTAAGAGACTTGTTATTAATTTCAGAACATGAGCTGGAGAGGCAGGGGTTTTCAGTGATAGAAAGGAAAGGCAGGCAAAGGAGTGACGGTGGGTGCCATTTCTCTTACCCTCCCCCAGCCTACATAGTGGACACGTGCAGGAGCCAACATGTACACTCTCATCTATCTTGCAGATCTACTCCATCCAACATGCTGAATACAGCAGGCTTTCTCCAAAGTGGCTTCTACCCACCATATATACACCATAAGCAGTTAAGACCAATGCAACTCCAAAGGGACTCTTGCCCTGGGGAGAAGGAAAATAACCGCATACACCAACGTGTCTGCAGTTCCACCAGCCAAGCATCTTAGCTAGCTGCACAGGGATTCAGCCCTGCTGTTTGGTACAACCATAACTGTGGCAGAGAGGCTGTATACAGACACTTAATCTACTGCTGGTCCTGCCCAGCATTAAGACAGTAGTAGCTACAGCAAAAAGGCTTCTCAACAGCACAGGAATCAAACCCTGCAGTACATATACAGCAAGAAAAGTAGGTCATTGCAGCTGCCTGGGCTGAAGGCAAATGCAACTCAGCCAGAACAGTAGGATATAAACAGACCACACAGGTAACACTTCTGAAATGCCTAGTACTGGTAATCAGAGGGAATTGCACTACAGAGCACCAGAGGACTTCTACACAAGGCCACTACGTTCCAGACCAGGATATGTAGCTGACCTCAATAATAACTGAAATAAACACAGAGAGACAAAATGAAAACACAGAGGACTGTCCCCCAAATGAAAGAATAAGACAAAAATCACAACAAAAAGAGCTAAATTAAATGGAAATAAGCAATACGCCTGATAAAGAATTTAAAGTAATGGTCATAAAGATACAGGAACTGAGAAAAGAGAGGATGAAGTCAGTGAGAATATCAACTGAGATCAAAAATATAAAAAAGAACTAGTCAGACATGAAGAATTTAAAAACTAAAACAAAAAAATACACTAGAGAGAATCAACAGCAGATTAGAAGAGTTGTAGAAGACCAGATCAGCAATCTGGAAGAAAGGATAATGGAAAGCAACAAAACTAAAGAGCAAAAATAAAATATAACAGAAACAAGAAAAAGTTAAGAGAACTCAGAGACATCATCAAACATCCCATTTGCACTACAGAGATCCAAGGAGAAGAAAGAAAAGAAGGCACAATGCGTCTTTGAAGAAATAATAGCTGGAAACTGCCCTGATCTGGGGGTGGAGGGAGATATCCAGGGTCAAGAATCATAGAAAGCCACTAACAAGATTAACCCAAGGAGGTCCACACTAAGACACATACTAATTAAAATGACAATAAGTAATGATAAAGAATTTTAAAAGCAGCAAGAAAAAAGAAAACAGTTACATAAATGCAAAATCTCCTAAGGCTATAAAATGATTTTCAACAGAAACTTTGCAGGCCACAAGAGAGTGGTATGATATATTCAAAGTGCTGAAAGGAAAAACCCTGCATCTAAGAACACTTTCCTTAACACCAACTTTAACATTTAGAATAGGAGAGATAGAATCTCCTAAACAAACCAAAGTTATAGAAGTTCATCACAACTAAACCAGTCTTACAGGAAATGCTAAAGGAAATTCTGAGTGGAATGAAAAGACCTTCATTGGGGATGCCTGCGTGCATCAGTTGGTAAAGTGTCTGCCTTCAGCTCAGGTCAGGATCCCAGGGTCATGAGATCAAATCCCGCATCGGGCTCCTTGTTAGTCAGGAGCCTCCGTCTCTCTCTGTCACTTCCACTGCTTGTGTTCTCTCTCTCTCTCTGACAAATAATAAATAAAATCTTTTTTAAAAGGCCCTCATTAGAAGAAAGTTATAAAAGACAGAAATTTCACAGATAAAAGCAAACACAGTAAAAGTAGTCACTTATAAAGTCACTTATAAAGCCAGTATGGAGGGCAAAACAGAAAAGTTGTCAAATAAATTATATTTACAAAAATTAAATACTTAGAACAAAAAGATGTAAAATATAATAATACATATGTAAAATGTGAAGGAGGAAGTAAAACTTCAGTGCTTTTAGAGTAAGTGGCCAACATCTTAATATACACTAAAGGAAGCCATCAAACCTCAAAATAAAAGAACAAAGAACTACAAAAACAACCCCAAAACAATCAGCAAAATGGCAGTAAGTGCATACCTATGAATAATTAGTTTGATTGTTAATGGACAAGATGTTCCAATCAAAAGACACAGGGTGACTGAATGGATACAAATATAAGATCCCTGTATGTATTGACTTCGAGACTCACTTCAGACCTAAAGACACATACAGACTAAAAACAAAGGAATGGAAAAACATACACCATGCAAATGGAAACAGCAAAAAAAAAAAAAAAAAAAAAAAAAAAAAAAAAAAAAAACAGAAAAAAAAAAAAAAAAAAAAAAAAAAAAAAAAAAAAAAAAAAAAAGAAAGAAAGACTGGCAGAAATATTGATACCAGACAAAACAGACTTTAAGACAAAGACCATAACAAGAGACAAAGAAGGACACCATATTAACGACAAGGGGATCAATCCAACAAGAGGATATAACAATTGTAAAAACCTATGCACCCAATGTAGGAACACCAAAATACATAAAAAAAAGATTAACAAAGGGATATATTTATAGTAATATAAAAATAGTAGGGGATTTTAACACCCCACTTACATCAATAAATACATCATCAGATAGAAAATTTATTGATTTGGCTTTGAACATTAGACCAGATAGACCTAATAGGTACATACAGAATACTCCATCCAGCAGAAAATACATTCTTTTTATTTGACTGAGAGACATTCATTATTTGACTGAGAGACAGAGACAGAGATCACAAGTAGGCAGAAAGGCAGGCAGAGAGAAGGGGGAAGCAGGCTCCCTGCTGAGCAGAGAGCCTGATGTGGGACTCAATCCCAGGACCCTGAGATCATGACCTGAATCAAAGGCAGAGGCTTAACCCACTGAACAACCCTGCCCCAGAAAATACATTCTTTTCAATTGTATAATGGAATATTCTCTAGAATAGATCACATGTTAGGTCACAAAACAAGTCAATAAATTCAAGGAGATCAAAATTACATCAAATATCTTTTCCAACTGCAATGGTATAAAACTAGAAATCAATTACAAGAAAAATCTGGAAACAACACATATATGCATAGAGATTAAACAATTTGCACTAAACAATTTACAGGTCAGCTAAGAAATTAGAAGAAATTTTTTAAAAAGATAAATAGAGACAAATGAAAATGAAAATGCAATGGTCCAAATCTTTAGAACATAAAAGCATTTCTAACAGGGAGGTTTATGGTGATATAGGCCTACCTCAAGAAATAAGAAAAATCACAATAACCTAACCTTCCCCTAAAGGAGATAGAAAAAGAAAAAACAAGACCAAACTCTCGAAGGAAAGAAATAATAAAAATTAGAACAGAAATAAATGAAATAGAGACTAAAAAGAACAATGAAAAAGCAAGAGCTGCTTCTATGGAAAGAAAAACAAAATTAATAAACCTTTGGTCAGATTCATTAAATAAATAAAATCAGAAATAAAGAGGAGAATTAACAACCAATACCACAGAAATACAAAGGATTATAAGAGAATATTATAAAAATTTATATGCTAAAAAATAGGACAAACTGGAAAAAAATATGGATAAATTCATAAAAACATACAACCTTCCCAAACTGAATCAGGAATAGAAAATTTAAATGGATCAATTACTAGTAAAATTGAATTAGTAAACAAACAAACAAACAACAATAATAAAAACTGCCAACAAAGTCCAGGATCAGATGGCTTCATAGGTGAATTCTACCAAACAAAAGGAGGGGAAAAAATTTCTAGATTCGTTCTAAAAGGCAGTATTACCATGATACCAAAACTAAACAAAGACACTACAAAACTAGAAAACTATAGGCTGTTATCTCTGAAAAACACAGATGTAAAGATCCTCAACAAAATATAAGCAAAGTAAATTCAACAATACATTAAAAAAAAAAAAACCATTCACCATGATCAACTGAGATTTGATACATTAATAAAAGGATAATAAACATATGATCATCAATAGTAGATAAAGCATTTGACAAAATACAATGCCCATTCATGATAAAAACTCTCCAAAAAAGTGGGTTAAGAGGGAACATACTACAACACAAAAAATAAAATAAAAATAAAATAAAAATAAAAAATAAAATGGTAACAGCTAACATCATAGTCGATGGTAAAAACTGAAAGCTTTTCCTCTAAGTTCAAGAACAAAATAAGGATGCTGACTTGCCACTTTTTATTCAACACAGTATGGTAAGTAGTTGTAGCAATGAGAAGGAAAAAAAATGCAACCAAACTGATTAAAAAAGAAGTAAAATAACTGTTACTTACAAAAGACATAATACTACATACAGAATATCATAGACACTACTAAAACCTGAGAACGGATAAAATAATTCAGTAATGTTGCAGAATACAAAATTGATATACAGAAGTCTGTTGTAGTTCTATACGTTAATTGCAAAGTTAAAAAAGAGATATTAAGAAAACAATACCATTTATAATTTCATCAAAAGAATAAAATGCCTAGGAACAAATTTAACCAAGGAGGTGGAAGACCTATCTTCTTAAAACCCTATGACGCTGATGAAAGAAACTGAAGATTATACAAACAAATGAAAAGGTGTACCATGTTCCAGAACAGCAAGAAATATGTTAAAATGCCCGTACTATGCAAACCAATCAACAGATTCAATCCAATCCCTATCAAATTAGCAACAGTATTTTTCACATTATGACAAGTAATTCTAAAATTTGTATGGAAATACAAAAGACCCCAAATAGCCAAAGCAATCAAAGGAACAATTGCTTAAATGACTGGCCTGACTATATATCAGCCAAATGAAAGTCTCAATCTTCTCTGTCCTTGCTGTTTCTAACCCTAACCTGAAGCTATTTAGAGGCCTACTTCATCAGCATAAAGACATCCTATCCCTCAGGACATTCCACAGGTGTGTAAAGCTCTGTAGTACAAACTGGGGACAAAGACTAGATGTATTCTTTCTTATACCACAGACACACCTGAAATTAAATCCCACCTCTTCTACCTACCAGCTAAAATTCTTGGATAATTTAAGGTCTGCCACTTTCAGGTCTGCCACTTACATCTCTGTAAAAGAAGAACAATACTAGATGCAATGTGCAACTATAGAGAAAATTAACTAAAATTAGCAAGAAGATGCCAGACACAGAAGGATGAGCATAAGTTTTATATCAGTCTTGTACTCAATTCGGATCATAGTACTAATTAGCTATGTAATCTTGAGCTATTCTTTTTATTTCCTAACTCAAAGTTGCTTGCTTGCTTCTTTTTTTTCTTTCCCAAAGTTGCTTTCATCAGAAAAATTCTAACATGTCTACCTCACATTCTGGGGAAAAACAGGACTACTCCAAGCTGTTATAAGAAAACATCATCCATTATTATACTCACAGCAATGGACAGATTATCTAAGCAGATCAACAAGGAAACAAGGGCTCTGAATGACACACTGTCCCAGATGGACTTCACAGATATATACAAAGCATTTCATCCTAAAGCAACAGAATACCCATTTTTCTAGAGTCCACAGGGATCATTCTCCAGAAGAGATCACATACTGGGTTATAAATCAGGTCTCAACCAATACCAAAAGACTGGAGTTATTCCCTGCATATTTTCAGACTGCAATGCCTCCAATCACTAAAGGAAATTTGGAAGGAACACAAACAGTTAGAGGTTAAAGAGCATCCTACCAAAGAATGAATGAGTCACCCTGGAAATTAAAGAAAATTTTACAAAATTCATGGGAACTAGTGAAAATGAAAATACAACAGGTCAAAACCATTAGAATACAGCAAAGGCAGTCCTAGGAAGGAAGTACATAGCAATGCAAGTCTCAAAATATTAGAAAAGTCTCAAATACATGAGCTAAACCTACACCTAAAGGAGCTAAAGAAAGAACAGCAAATAAAGCCTAAATCAAGCAGGAAAAGAGAAAAAACAAAGATTAGAGTGGAGATCAATGAAAACAGAAATTGGTTCACTGAAAGAATTAATAGGATTGATAAACCCCTAGCCAGATTTATCAAAAAGAAAATAGAAATTAATTTCTCTTATAAAGAGACCGAAATTAATAAAATCATGAATGAAAGGGAGAGATCATGATCAATACCAAAAAATACAAACAATTTTAAGAACATATCATGCCAGTAAACTAGGGAATCTGGAAGAAGTGGATGCATTCCTGGAAATGTATAAACTACCAAAACTGGAAAGGAAGGAATACAAAACCTGAACAGACCCATAAGCAGCAAGAAATTGAAACAAATAATTTAAAATATCCCCAAAAAACAAGACTTAAGGGCCAGATAGTTTCCCAGGGAAAATATTTAGAGAAGAATTAACGCCTATTCTTCTGAAGATGTTTCAAAAAATAGAAAGGGAAGAAAAACTTCCAAACTCTTTCTATGAGGCCAGCATTACCTTGATCCCCAAACCAGACAAAGACCCCATTATAAAGGAGAATTACAGAACCTGATGAATAAGGATGCAAAAATTCTCATCAAGATACTGGGCCAATAGGATCCAACAGTACATCAAAAGGACTATTCACCACGACCAAGTGGGACTTATTCCTGCACTGCAAGTGTGTTTCAACATTTGCAAATCAACCAATGTGATACATCACATTAATAAAAGAAAGGACAAGAACCATATGATCCTCTCAACTGATGTAGAAAAAGATTTGACAAAATACAGCATCCGTTCTTGATTAAAATTCTTCACAGTGTAGGGATAGAAGAAACATATCTAAGTATCATAAAAGCAAAATATGAAAAACCCACAGCAAATATCATCTTCAATGGGGAAAAACTGAGAGCAAAAAGCTTTCTAGGGCAGGAGCACAACAGGGATGCCCACTCTCACCACTGTTGTTCAACATAGTACTAGAAGTCCAAGTCTCATCAATCAGAAAACAAAAAGAAATAAAAGGCATCCAAATTGGCAATGTAGAAGTCAAACTCTCACTTTTTGCAGATGACATGATAATTTATGTGGAAAACCCAAAAGATTCCACCCCAAAATACTACAGTTCATACAGGAATTCAGCAACATGACAGGATATAAAATCAATGAAGAGAAATCAGTTTCACTAACAAGAAGACTGAAGAAAGAGAAATTAAGGAATCAATTCCATTTACAATTGCACCAACAAACCATAACATAATAGGGAACCCAGAAATAGACTTTCAACAATATGGTAAACACAAAGCAGGGAAGAATATTGAATGGAAAAAAGGACAGTCTCTTCAATAAATGGTGCTGGGAAAATTAGATAGCCACATGCAAAAGAATGAAACAATCTTTTTCTTACACCACACAGAAAGATAAACTCAAAATGCACTAAAAATCTCAATTTGAGAAAGGAATCCATCAGAATCCTAGAGAAGAACACAGGCAGCAACCTCATTGACCTCAGCCACACCAATTTCTTTCTAGACATGTCTCCAAAGGCAAGGGAAACAACAGGACAAATGAATTATTGGGACTTCACCAAGATAAAAAGCTTCTGCACAGCAATGGAAGCAGTCAACAAAACTAAAAGGCAACTTACAGCATGGGAGAAGATATCTGCAAATGACATTACAAATAAAGGGCTAGTCATCAAGATATATAATGAACTTATCAAATTCAACAACCAAAAAAAAAAAAAATCCAGTCAAGAATCAGACAGAAGACATGACTAGACATTTCTCCAAAGAAGACATACAAATGGCCAAGATACACATGAAAAAATGCTCCGCACCACTTGCCCTCAGGAAAAGACAAATCAATACCACAATGAGATACCACCTTATACCAGTCAGAATGGCTAAAATTAACAAGACAGGAAACAACAGATGTTGGCGAGGTTGTGTTGGTGGGAATGCAAGCTGGTACAGCCACTCTGGAAAATGGTATGGAGGTTCCTAAGTTAAAAATAGAGCTACCTTATGACCCAGCAATTGCAGTACTGGGTATTTACCCAAAAGATACAGATGCAATGATCCAAAGAGGCACTTGCACCACATATGTTCAAAGCAGCAATATCCACAAGAGCCAAACTGTGGAAAGAGCTGAGATGCCCATCAAGAGATGAAAAGATAAAAAAGACAGGGTATATATATACAGTGGAATATTACTTAGCTATCAGAAAGGATGTATACTTACCATTTACATCTACATGGATAGAATTGGAGGGGATTATTATGCTCAGCGAAATGAGTCAGTCAGAGAAAGACAATTATCATATGGTTTCACTTGTATGTGGAATATAAGAAACAGGGCAGAAGACCACTGGAGAAGGAGGGAGAACTAAATGCAAAGTCATCACAGAGGGAGACAAACCATGAGAGACTCTTTTTTTTTTTTTTTTAAAGATTTTGTTTATTTATTTTTTTTATTTGACATACAGAGATCACAAGTAGGCAGAGAGAGGCAGGCAGAGAGAGAAAGGGAGAAACAGGCTCCCCACTGAGCAGAGAGCCAGATGGAGGGCTCAATCTCAGGACCCTGAGATCACGACCAGAGCCGCCAAAAGCAGACTTAACCCACTGATCCACCCAGGCGCCCCCATCAAAGAATCTTAACTATAGGAAATAAACTATGGAGGGGAGGTGGGTGGAGGGATGGGGTGATGGGCAATAAGAAGGGCATGTGATGTGATGAGCACTTGGTGTTTTATGTAACTAGTAAATGAACACTAAAAAAATAAAGCAAACTCGAACTTAAATTCACATCACAGTAAAATCCAAGTATGTTAAAGTATTTTAAATATTTTCAACTCCAAGTATCCTAAAAAAGATTAACAAAATAGAACATTTATCTCAATAATAATTACCTTAACTATGAAGAAAATTATGAAAGATTCTCCCATAGTAAAACTGTAACTTTTTGTGTGCCACTGTGTAAACTTTTATAAAGCATTTATAGTTCTAAAGTATTTATATAAATGTCTGTAATAATTTTCCATATTATATATCCCCAAAGGGACATATAAAACATAATGAGAAACAAAAAGCAAACAAAAATTTCAAATTCACTAATATTTTTAAAATACTTATCAAAACAACTATTGTTCCATTTTATGCCATTAAATGAAAAACAGAAAGAAAATTACTTTCAATGCCATTTCCAACCTACAGGCATAGGTCTGATCTCTGGTGCCCTCTGTTGTTACCCACATACTTGCAGGGATTTCCTTTACTGAGGGTATTGAAAGGACACTGAAAGATTTAATAAAATTGGGAGTGGCATACATTAGTGGGTCTCTCTATTTTAAAAGTCATATTATTCTATACAAAATATAAAAGTATACAGCAATCTCTTGCTAACTATATAAAATCCTCCTCCGGCTACAAAATTTCAGTATGAGTAATAGACTTTGTAAGACTCAGTTAACCAAAGTAGCCCAAATTAAAGGATCTCACCTTCGGGCAAATATACAGCACATTTTTTCTCAAAAATGTTCATTTGGTTAGTATCTATTTACTTTCACTTGATTCCAAAGGTCCCTTCCCTAGAATTCCTTTCTAGCCATTTTCAATCCTATGAATTGCTTTCTTTGCTCATCTTTTCTACATCTCTCATTTGACTATAGATTCCCCCAAAATATTCTGTGAATAATTTATTTTGAAATAACAATACTCATTGGTACAGTCAAATTGCCAAATAAGATATGCGGCACACATAGATGGATAACAAGATAAGAAACATACAAACAAACAAGGAAAGGTTACAGAAAAATATTTCTGATGTGCTTGATATCTTAAGGCATAAGGTCATTCATAGTCCTGTCTCCATTCTCACTGTTTCTACTCTAAGGAAATAACTAACCAGAAAAGAGATAAGTGCAAGTCTATATATCTATCTGTATGCAAATATCTTAATAAGAGTGAAAAATGGATCATTCAATCCAATAAATATTAATTAACAAATATTTATTAAGTACCTATACATAGGGCTGGGAATAAAGTGAATAAAAAAAGACAAATTCCCCACTTTTATACGGTAAGTGAAAAAAGATCATATATAAGTTATATATAAAAATAATTTCTTAGGTATATCTGGGTGGTTCAGTCATTTAAGGATCTACTTTTGGTTCATGTCATGATCTCAGGGCCCTGGATGGAGTCCCACATTGGGCTCCCTGCTCAGTGGGAAGTCTGTTTCTCCCTCTCCCGCTGCCCCTCCCCCTGTTTGTGTGCACTCTCTCTCACCCTCAAAAATGTATTTTTTAAAAATTAAAAATTAAAAAAAGGATGGTTTATTAATGTATAACTATGTTTAGAAGAAGCCAAAAACTGAACTTCTTTGAGAGACTTGGTCATATCTTCCCTTCAGAACTTCTAGTCATGTAAGACAATGTCCCAAATGTATGCATGCATTCATTGATCAAGCCCCATGATCTCTTTTGTGTTAGAAACTGTTTAACCAGTTGGAAGGTAAAGAATGAAGGGACAACACAAAATTATAACAGCCACTAAAATGGTAAACATGAAGAAAAACTGGGGAAAAAACCCAAAAAATTATACCATGGCTAGATTATAATTATGCCATGATACATCTAGTCATGGATAAAAATTAAAGCAATAGTAAAAGAATGTAAACAATTAAATTACCACTTGAGAGGTATTGCACTTAAAATTTTTTGTTTTGTCTTAAATAAAAACAGTGGGCTATTTATTTCATCTCCCTAAATAGATCCTAAAAATGGTAAAGAATATCTTTATTTTTAGGTTAAGTAAATATCCATTTTCATAGGCCTTAGTAGTGGATCTATGAATCTTCAGATGAATGAGAAAAATGTGGACATTATTAAGAAAAATAAAGGTTAACTTCATAAAAAGTATTATGAATAATTGCCATCTTCAAATATTTGTTTTCTTTGGCTACAATCATAGAAATGTGGTAGGTAAATTAGTTCTCAATAGGGGCGCCTGGGTGGCTCAGTGGGTTAAAGCCTCTGCCTTCGGGCTCAGGTCATGATCTCAGGGGCCTGGGATCAAGCCCCACATCAGGCTCTCTGCTCAGCGGGGAGCCTGCTTCCTCCTCTCTGCCTGCTTCTCTGCCTACTTGTGATCTCTCTCTGTCAAATAAATAAATAAAATCTTAAAAAAAAAAAAATTAGTTCTCAATAGAAACATGGTTGTTTATTTCTCAATAAGAGCATGACCAGTTCTTCATAGAATCATGGTAAATTAGTTCTCAATACGAACATGGTAAATTAGACATAAATAATATTATCAAAACAGATCTCAAATATATTTGGTTTCTTTTTATATAAAAAGGTGAATGATACTGTGTCAAATATTAATTATGAGTGGTGAATCACCTACAGAATATTTAAAGTAGAAATCAACAAATACTACATATGAAATTATTTTAGCATGTGTTAAATCTGTAAGTCCTTACCTATTGAAGGTTGAAATTATTAATGTCCTATCATAGTTTCTTTTTTCTACAACCCAGGACCCCTCACAGACACTTATACTGAGACAACGTTCACAGATCTAGTCAAAAAAATTTTTACTTCGTCATACTGAACAAATCACCCCTGAAATTTCACTTTTCAAAGTAAATAATATCTTAATGCAAAGTAGAACAATTCAAGCTCAACTGATTTTACTAGTTCTGTCCTTTATAAACATTCCCTATTCTCAGTTGGCTACAATTTAGGCTAAAAGGATGCCAATGCTAACATCCCACCAACAAGTTGGATCATATCTACTAATATAACTGAGCAGGGCCACCCCTAGGGTACCTGGAGACCATGAGAAAATAATTTTTGTGAAGTATCTGTCTGAATAAATAATGTGATTTTACAAAATTCATGGGCCCATGGGAGCAATAGTAATACATCAATGAAGCTTTAAAATACTGGGTAGAAATACTTATTGTCTATTATCTAATAATACCCATGGATATTCATTATGGTATCTGAACAATGTATCTGTGTTCTTCATTATCATATGTGCTATTCCTAGCTAATTTTTTAACTCCCACCCAAGAAAAAGATAAAAATACTGTTGTTACTCAGGGTGCTATGGTTCTTAGGACATGTTGGTATTAAAACAACATAGGGCAGGAGGGTGTAAGGGGGAAGGGGAAGGGAGGAGTGAGAGGGGAAGGAAGGAGGAGAAGGAAAAGAGGGGGGAGAGGGAGAGGGGGAGAAACGGGGATGAGGGAGGAGAAGATGGTGGAGGAGTAGGGGGGGCCGTTTAAACTGGTTCCCTGAATTTAGATGGATATCTATCAAACCATTTTGAACACACACAAAATCAACTTGGGATGTAAGAATATAAATCTGAATTTCTACAAGCAGAAAAGCACTGCCTGTGGACAGGCAGGAAGGGTGGAGTCATGAATCTATGGAGAGATATGCGAAGATAAACAGAAGGAGCAGGGAGCCACCATAACCTGGTGCCCGGAAAGTGATACAACACCAGGGTGCAAAATCTGAGTCCTTGGAAATCTGGTCTGGTGAGAGACATCCCACTCTGAAAGGGGCTCTGGAAATGAAAAGGCAGAATTCCAGGTAGGGGGTTGAGGTCTCAGGATACAGGAGATCAAAGAACAAAGATATTCCTTAAAGGTAGAAGGCCTGAGCTTAGAGCCAGGAAGCAGGTTTTGGTCATCAAAAGCCGGAAGGGTTTTGCAACTAGGATCGCCATAATCTGCAAATTTGGTGGGTCTATGGCTGCTCTTGTTCTTAAACAGCTTAAAAAAATCTGGAAACAGTGCCCCTTGAAGAGGCAGAGCAGCAGTGGCTGGGAAGGGCCAGATTCCGCAGCCAGGCGTGTGCACCTAAGATCAAAACCACTTGTGGTTTTAAAAGCACAAAGGGCAAAATAAAATAAAATAAAATAAAATAAAATAAAATAAAATAAAATAAAATCACGAAGGGCAGAGATAATTCCAAGCCCTGAAAACACTTTTGAGAGTAGCTGTGAGCACGCACCACAGGAAGCAGTAGTTTTCAGCAGCACAAGCAGAAGTGGAAACTCTCTGTCCTCCAGGGT
Organism: Mustela nigripes; assembly: GCF_022355385.1. Lineage (NCBI taxonomy): Eukaryota > Metazoa > Chordata > Mammalia > Carnivora > Mustelidae > Mustela > Mustela nigripes. The sequence goes on along the minus strand of NC_081559.1, from coordinate 114,345,422 downwards.
TTATTAAAGAGGGCAAATTGCGAATTTTCTGCTCTGGACCAGAGGTTTGGCTGTGGCCATTTTGCTCTGATCCCCTGAAGTTGCACAAAAAAACTCCAGACAGCAAAAGCCAAAAAGAAGTCTGGTTTCCACTAAGCCCATCCCCCTGCACTGGGGAGGCTGCAGCATTCAGCAGCACAAGTGGAAGTGGAAGTAGAAGACAAGAGAAACAAAAGCAAAAATGAACTTTAGGGGCTTCTCCAAGATAAAAAGCTTTTGCACAGCAAAAGAAACAGACAACAAAAAATTCCCACAGAATGGGAGAAGATACTTTCAAATGACATTACTGATAAATGGATTGTATCCAAGATCTATAAAGAACTTCTCAAACTTAACACCCAAGAAACAAATAATCGGAAGACACGAACAGACACTTCTTCAAAGAGATAGAAATAGCTAACAGACACATGAAAAAAATGTTTAACATCATTAGCCATAAGGGAAATACAAATGAAAACCACAATGAGATACTACCTTACACCAGTCAGAACAGCCAAAATTAAGGCCAAAATTAAGACACTAAACAACAAATGTTGGCGAAGCTGTGGAGAAGGAAGAACCCTCTTGCACTGTTGGTGGGAATGCAAGCTGGTCCAGTCACTGGGTTAAACTGTATGGAAGTTCCTCGATGTTAAAAATAGATCTATCCTATGACTCAGCCATTGCAGTATTAGGTATTTACCCCAAAGATACAGATATAGTGAAAAGAAGGGACACTTGCACCCTAATGTTCACAGCAGCAATGTCCACAATAGCCAGACTGTGGAAGGAACCGAGATGCCCTTCAACAGACAAATGCACAAAGAAGCTGTGGTACATATACACATGGAATATTACTCAACTATCAGAAAGGATGAATATCCACCATTTGCATTAACATAAATGGAACTGGAGGGGATTATGCTAAGTGAAATAAGCCAAGCAAAGAAAGATAATTACCATATGGTTTCACTCATAGTGGAACATAAGAAATAGAGCAGAGGGCCACAGGGAAGAGAGGAAAACTGAATGGGAAGATATCAGAGAGGGGGACAAACCATGACAGACTCTGGACTCCAAGAAACAAACTGAGGGTTACAGAAGTTATTGGGTGATGGGTACTAAGAAGAGCATATGTTGGGATGAGCACTGGGTGTTACAAGCAACTAATGAATTGCTGAACACTACAACAAAAACTTACAATGTACTATATGCTGGTTAACTGAACATAATGAAAAATTTAAAAATAATAATAATAAATTCCAGTTAGGATTCACCAGTGAAAATAAAAAATAAAAATACATCTGATTAGTTCCTTAATACCATCCACTAATGTTGGTTATGTAATTACTAATGTCACAATCTCTTTCATTATAATGCCTGTGAATGTTAATTTCCATTGTCTGAAAGTCTGTTAGGTTTTTGTTGGTTTGAAAATCTCAAGTCTTAACCAAAATATGCAGGAATGTATGAATGATAACTTGCTTTCTGGACATATTGAATTTGCTGTTGGGATTTCATAGCACAGAAGTAGAACATATCTTCTAATCTTGTCTACTCTTCATACCATGATCATCACTAGATCATTACGAGAATGTGGCCTCTCTCAATGGGGAATGCCAAGTCTACCCCCTACAGACCACCATGAGGAGGAGGCCATGGGTCTACTCTCCCATGGGAGGGGTGTGGGGCAAAGAGGACAGAAATGGAAAGGCTCATTCTAAAATACATAAAGAATATAAGAATCCCAGAATAGCCAACACAATCTTGGGGAAAAAATGAATTTGAGAACTTTTAACTTCCCAATTTCAAAACCTACTATTGAACTACGGAATTGGCATAAAGATGCACATACTTATAGATCAACAGATTAGAATACAGGCCTAGAAATAAAACCTATACATCTATTGTCACCTAATTTCTGACAAGTGTGCCATGATCTTTAAATGGGTAAAGAAAAGTCTTTTAAACATATGGTTTCGGGGCAACTGTAAATCCGCATGTGAAAAAATAAATTTGGACATACCTAACACCACCTGAAAAACAAGTCAAAATGGACAATACATCTATAAGTAAGAGCTAAACTACAAAAACCCTTAGACGAAAATAAAGATAAATTATGCATGATCGTGATTACACAGTGGTTTCTTACATATGACACAAAATAAACACAAGCAACCAAAGAAAAATAGGTAAAATAAACTGTTTAAAAATAAAAATGTTTGTGCAACAAAATATGATACCAGAAAGTGAAAAGACAACTTGTATATGGGAGAAAATTATTTCCAAATCATATATCTGATAAAACTTATTTATAAGCACAATATATTCAGAACTTGTACAATTCAACAATAAAGCCAAATAAGCCAAGTGAAAAGTGGGTAAAATATCTGAACAGACATTTCTCCAAAGACATACAAGTGCTCAATAAGTCCATGTAAAGCAATAAGCTAAATATCATTAGTCATTAGAGAAGTGAAAATCAAAACTGAATAAGATACCACATACTCACAATGAAGGCTGATGATTTATTTTTTAAAAGATTTTATATATTTATTTGAGAGAAAGAGACAGCAAGAGAGAGCACAAGAAGGTGAGAGGGGCAGAGGGAGAGGAAGAAGCAGGATCCCCGATACAGGACTCAATCCCAGGACCTTGGGATCATGATCTGGGCTGAAGGCAGATGCTTAACTAACTGAGCAATCTAGATGTCCCTAAGAAGACTGTTAGAAAACAAAAAACAAAAAAGAAAACCTTGGAAAATGGGCAATGGCTGCTTTATCAAGGATGTGGAGAAATCAGAACACTCATAAATTTTGAGTTGGAAAGTAACATTGTCCAGCCACTATAGAAAACAGTCTGAAGGTTCCTCAAAATGTTAAATATGCAGTAACCATTTGAACAAGAAATTCCAGTTCTATGTATATACATAATAGAACATAAAATGGATGCTCATAGAAAATCTGGTACCTGAATTACAAGAATCAGTATTCCTAACAGTCAAAAAGTAGAAAAAATCCAAATGTGGATCAACAGAGAAATAGAAAAAAAATTTTAAGAAGTGGTATATCTATACAACAATGTATTTACTTAGCCACAAGAACAGTTAAGTACTAATACCTGCTATAACAAGGATAACCCTTTAAATTATGCTTAGTTAATGAATCCAGACACGAAAGACCACATATTTTATAACTCCATGTACATGAAAAGTTTAGAGTAGACAAATCTACAGAGACTAAATATAGATTAGAGAGTTCCAGGAAAAAGGAAAGGGTATAATGAGTATGGGGTTTCTTTCTTAGCTGATAAAAATGTTCTAGAATTAGAAAGTAGTGACAGTTGTACAACCTTACTTTATAAATAGAACTAAACATCTCTGAATTGCACATTTTAAAAGGGAAAACTGTCATTTGAATTCTATTTCAACATTTTAAATGTAAAGATATATATAGAACACTTTTAAGTGTATTAACATACCTGTAATGGGAGTACAGAGAGAGAAAGGAGATAAAGGAGTTATCTTTAAAGGAGGGTGGGGTACACTCCAAGAAGAAATGGTTATAAATTTACCAGATTTAGTAATCTGGTATGTAAGGAAGATCCAGAAACTCTAACAGAATAAATACAAAGGGATCCACATCAAGATACATCATACTAAAAATGCTGAAAGAGAAAGAAAAAAAAATCCTAAATGCAATATAAGAATAATCACAATCATATGCAAGCAAACACTCATAAAATTAACATCTGATTTTTCATAAGAAACAATGGAGACTAGAAGAATGGTGACACTAAAAGTCCTAAATTTAAAAACAAACAAACAAAAAACCAAAAACTGTCAACCAAGATTTCCATATACAGTTATCTATCAAAAATGAAAGTGAAATAAAATATTATCAGATAAACAAAAATTATCAATGGTAGCAGACCTACCTTACAAAATATATTAATAGAAGACATTAAGCCTGAAAGAATCCACACAAATCCACACGAAAAAAAATACTGTCAATGAAATTACCCAATTTTTAAAAAATATAATGTGTATTCTTTCTCTTAGCTGATTTGAAAACCAACTGCACCAGACAGAATGTATATAATTATACTGCTGGGCCTATAACATATAAAAATGTAATGTATCTGTCAATAATGTAAAGGAAGTAGGTGCAAACAAAGCTGTACTGAACCAAGGAAATGTTTACCAGATGATAACGTGATTCCACAGAAGCCAGTGAAGAGAACAAGAAATGAAAAAGATCATATACCACTTTATAAATACATACTTGCCCTCCTTTCTTCTCTCCACTTCTATAAAAGACATAAAGCTATATTAATTTATAATTGTAACAATGTATTAATGTGTTTGTAACATATACAGATATAATACATATAATAATAATAGCACAAAGATGGGTGAGAGGGAATAGAGCTATATATGAGACATATTTCTAACTCACTGGAATAAAATTATTATATATCTGAGGAATATATACAGCTATATTAAAACGTATATGGTAAACAGCAATCTTTGAGAATCTAAAAATATTTAGAGAAAAAAATCATTAAAGGAATTATATGTTACAAAAGGAAAACATCACTTTCATGCAAAAGAAATCAGAAGGAAAAAAAAAAAAAAAACTGAGTGGGGGGAAAATGGTATATGGGATTCCAGGGAAGACAGAAGAGTAGGAGGGCCCTAGGCTAACCCTGGTCCACAAATACAACTAGGGACTACTCATTCCCCTGTAAAGAACCCAGAAAATGACCCAAAGACTGACAGAATAGACTCTCAACTAAATATAGAGAAAAGGTTACACTGAAGAGGGTAAGAAGGGCAGAGACACTGTGGGAAGCTAAAGGGACTTATAGGATGTGGAAAGGAAAAAGAAAAAGACCCTCATGTCAGAGTGCCCACAAAGGGAAGAGAAGTCCCCATACCATTTGGATTTGAAAATCAGAGGTGCCAAATTTCATGAGTTCTTACAACCAACAGGATTTAAAACCTGGAAGATTAAAAGATTAGCTGACTTGGCTCTGGGAGAACTGGGAGGGCAAGGAGAAACTGATTTGCTGCCCTTAAAAAGACAGCACCACAAACAGCCTATAGAGATGCAGCATAGAGGCAGCAGCTGGAAAGGTGACTCAGGCATATGTGACTAAGAGTTACTTACTATGGTCATCTCAGAACCCAACCCAAAAGGGCCTGAAATTGCTGGGTAATTCCTCCTGCAACAAAGGAACTGGCAAGTGCCATTTCCCTCCCCAACCCAGCAGTGTAAAAAAGATGGCCACCTACAGGACTTAACTACATAACTTAGCACTGCTGCCCTATGTGCTGTTCGCCTCCCACCACAAAGTCTTCTATTAATCCACCCCTCTGACAGCCTGCCACATTCTGGGCATGGCAGGGCTGCTCCCACAAAGGAACAGCAGTGCACAAAGCTTCCTAGTACTGTCACCCAAACCAACCCAAACCAACCCCAACTACTTCCACCAATAACCACCCCCCACAGGCGCTGTGCTTCCTTTGTTCAACCCTCCTCAATATGCACTTGGCCAGAGCCCATACAGAGTGCTGCCCTCGGACTGCAGTCTGCAAACACCGGCTACAGTGGCCATCAACATTCCAAAGTGACTCCTGCCTCAGAGAGAAGGAAAGATAAACACATACCAATCAGTCCAAGCCTCCAGCAGTGGGCTGGAGGCACACAACTGGTCTGAGTGCAGGTTCTACATACCAATGAAACTTTCTCAGGGGACAACAGAGGGAAAGCACTCTGCAGTTTGGTGGTATTGCAACTCTGGGAAATGTCTACTCTGACTCAACTCAAACCCAAAGCATCCCCAAACTGGCTCACTAACACAACAGGGAACAAATACTGCCCACAATAGGCAAAGAGAGCTTTTGCAGGCAACTGGACTGAAAGAAAAAAACAGATCAGCCACAACAGCAAGGCACAAGCATCACACGTGAAACTTACCTGAAGTGCCAAGCTGTGGTAAACAAAGGACACAACATGGAAGGGCACTACAGGACCACTTTCCAGTATAGGAGATGTAGCTATCTTTCCTAACAGACATAGGTAATATGCCTGAAGAGAATTTAAAGTAAAGATCATAAAGATTCTCCCTGGACTTCAGAAAAGAGTGGAGCACGTCAGTGAGACCTTTAACAATGAGATAAAAAAGAATCAGAGATGAAGAATGCAACAAGAACTGTAAATGAAATTGAAAATATACTAGATGCAATAAACAGTAGACTAGAGAAGGCAGAAGAATTTATCAACGACCTGGAAGAGAGAATAATGGAAAGTAATCAAGCTAAGCATGTGAGAGAAAAAAAAAATTACTCAAAATAAGAATAGACTCAGCAACACTATCAAGCCCAATAACATTTGCGTTATAGTGATTGCAGAAGAGAAGGAAAAGGGGACAGAAATTTGAAGAAATAATAGCTGAAAATTTCCCAAAAGTGGAATTATAAATTCAAAATCCTGAACAGAAAAAAAATCTGCACCCAAGAATACTCTATCTATCAAGGCTATAATTCAGAATAGATGGAAAGATAAAGTTTCCCAAACAAAAATTAAAGGAATTCATGACCACTAAGCCACCCCTACAAAAAAAATATTAAAGAGGATGCCTTGAGTGGAAAGGAAAGACCACAAGCAGGAGTAAGTAAAGTAGGAAGCACAAAAGCAGTAAAAACATCTGTAAAAATCTATTAAAGCACTCACAAAATAAAAGGATATAAAGTATGACACAATGTGGGCAAGAAGAGTAAAGAATGGGTTCAAACTTAACCAACTATCCACTTAATATAAACTGCTATATGCAGAAGATGTTATACACAAACCAAATTGTAACCACAAATCAAAAACAAGATATATGCAAAATATAAAAAGAAAGGAATCCAAATATATCACTAAAGAAAGCCAACTAATTGTGACAGAAGAAAACACAAAACAAACACTATAAAAACCACCATAAAACAAGTAACAAAATGGCAATAAACACATACCTATCAATAATTACTTTGACTTTGAATGGACTAAACCCTCCAATCAAAAGACATGGAGTGATGATATAGATAAAGAAACAAGACTCATCTATATGCTGCCTACAAGCAACTCATTTCAGACCTAAACACACATGTAGACTGTAAGTGAAGGGGCGAAGTTTAGATAGCAGTTTAGTAGGAGGGACCCTGAATTTGCTTCATCCTTCAGATACAACTAGATCAACATTCAGCTAAATTTTGAACAACTAGGAAGGCAACCAGTGGATAAGGAAACAATCTGCACAGCTGAAGACAGAGAAGCATTAGAAGGGAAGTTCGGAGCCCTAAACTAGGGGAGAGGAAAGCCATGAGGCTAGGAAGGGAAGTGAACCAGTTTTGCTGAGCAAAGTCAGAAAGAGGGAGAAAGTGGGAGAGGGCAGAGAAGGTTGCAACTGCATAATAAGCCACAGAAGGAGATCCTTCTAGGTCTCACAGTGAGAGATTGTTCCTGGAGGGCATTTGTAAGAGCTTCTATTGCCTCTCCAAGGACAAAAGGCCAGCCACAGAGCCACTGATCAGTGATCAACAGCAGGGTCAGAGATGGGGCAAAGGGCAGAAAACCCCTTAACCTGTGAGCTACAACGGGCTTAAACTCCGGTGTACTCTTTGAGCAAGGAGAGCAGAGACTAGAGTACATTGCAGATAACCTGGCTGCCCCCTTTATATTGTCTACCACAATAGAGTCAAGTCTCTGTGACAGCTTTCCTGGGACATAAGGGAGTAGGGGACTTAGCTGAGTGCAAATAGCCAAAAACCTGGTTCCAGCTTTTCCAGAGCATTACAATAAACTTTAAGCTCTGCACATTTCTGGACAGGACGGTGCTGGGCACACCCTGAGCCTCTTCTCTAGGGGAGAGGAGTGAAGACATACCTTAGCAGGCCCTTTAAAACTTGGAATACTGAATCACAGCCACCAGCCAGAGATAAAATACAGGGGATCTGTAGCTCTGGGTAAGTCAGGGATCCAGGCAGACAGTTTAGGGCAGGGAACTGATGAAAGCCCAGGACACAGGAGATGTTTGCTTTCTTAAGAGGGCCTCCTGAACAGTGGCAGCCAGGAGTTCCGTCCCCCAAGGACAAGAAGGCAGGGTGACCAACATTCTACCTCTTCTACCACCTCTCATTTCTCCCGCCCACCAGCACAATTGGGACTTCAGAGAGAAACAGTGGCTCCAGAGAGAAACAGTGGCTCTAGTGGAGTCTGGAGTCCCCTACACTAAATACTGCCCACCTAGGACTGGCAGAAGCATCTTTCAAAGGGCAAATAGACGGGAGTCAGTGCAGCAGGACTCTCCCACAGAAGACCAAAAAGCCCCCATATCCACAGTCTACTGATCAAAGAAAGCTCCAAAATATCAGCTATTAGTAGAAATAGAACCAGGCTTTTTTTCCCCCCTTTTCTTAGTTTTCTTGAATTTTTAAATATTTTTTATTTTTCCATTTCTTATTTTTTAATCTTTAGCCTTTATTTTGTATATGCGTGTATGTGTGTATATTTCTACTTTTTTCTTTTTTTTTAATAGGCTTATAATTTTCTGTGCATTTTTTTCATTCATTTCCTTTTCTTATTTTCTGGATCAGAATTCTGATTTTTTCTCTCTTTTCTTTCCCTTTTCTTTTTTCCTTCCTTCCATATTTTAGAATCAGGCTTATGCTTTATTATTTGCATGTTTGTTCTGTTTCCTATTCTCTTGTCTTCGATGAGGGTTTTTCCTTTTTATTTTTATCTTCTTTAATTTCCTTCTTTCCTTTACAGGTTCAACTTGTAAAAACAAGTCAAAACGCACCTACTTAGAGGTCCAAATACTCCCAATTACAAGCAAGAAGGAACACTGTTAAGGAGAAGTGGGAAAAAGTATCCAAAACACAACACTGGATATACACAGCAGCCTCTCTCAAGAAATAAGAAAAGTCTCAGATACAAACCTTACACATGAAGGTGCTTAAAAAATAAAAGCAAAACAAACAAACAACAACAACAAAAATACCCAGCAAATAAAGCTTAAACCAAGCAGTAGAAGAGAAATACTAAAGACTAGAGCAGAAATCAATGATACAGATATCAAAAAAACAGTAAAACAGATCAACAAAACTAGGAGATACTACTTTGAAAGAATTAATAAAATTGATAAGCCCAGCCAGACCTAAAAGTAAGAAAAGAGTAAGGACCCAAGGGTACCTGGGTCCTTACTTTCCCTTTGCCCTCAGGGAAAGACAAATCAAAACCACAATGAGATATCACGTTATACCAGTCAGAAGGCTAAAATTAACAAATAAGGAAACAACAGATGTTGACAAGTATGCTGGAACCCTCCTACACTGCTGGTGGGAATGTAAACAGGTACAGTCACTCTGGAAAACAGTATGGAGGTTCCTCAAAAAGTTGAAAATACAGCTACCCTATGACCCAGCAATTGCATCACTGGGTACTTACCCCAAAGATACAAATGTAGTGAAACAAAGGGGCACCTGCAACCTCATGTTTATATCAGCAACGTCCATAATATCCAAACAATGGAAAGAACCCAGATGTCCATCAACAGATGAATGGATAAATAAGTTGTGATACACACACACACACACACACACACACACACTGGAATATTACTCAGCCATCAAAAAATGAAATCTTGTCATTTGCAATGGCGTGGATGGAACTACAGGGTATTATGCTAAGCACAATAAGTCAGTCAAAGAAAGACAATTATCATATGATTTCACTCATATGGAGAATTTAAGAAAAACAGGATCATAGGGGAAGGAAGGGAAAAACAAAATAAGATGAAATCAGAGACAGAAACAAACGGTAAGAAACTCGACTATAGGAAACAAACTGAGGGTTACTGGAGGGGAAGAGGAGGTAAGGCATTGGGGTAACTGGGTGATGAGCATTAAGGAGGGCACTGGATGTAAAGAGCACTGGGTGCAACTGATGAACCATGAAACTCTACCTCTGAAACTAATAATATACAATATGTTAATTAATTGAATTTAAATGATATAAACAGAAGATATAAGAACTGTATCTAATATATAATGTATTACATATAATCATTAAATATTATATACTAATACATGATATATAATATAGCTTATAATATATATTTTTATATAATTTAATCCTGTATACTATATATAATAATTATATTATATTATTACATTATTATGTTATATATATTATATTATTGTGTGTGTGTGTATACTCCCAATATCTGAGCACCAAAACACATTAAGGAAATACTAATACGACTTTAAGGGAGAAACAGACAATACAGTAAGTAGGGGACTTCAATTCCCCACTATTCGCAGTGAATATGTTGTCCAGACAGAAAATCAAGGACACATAGGAATTGAACCATATTTTAGAATAAATGGACTTAACAGACACATATGGAAAATTCCACACAGCAGAACACACATTCTTCTCAAGTGCCCATGGAGCATTCTCCAGGATACATCATATAATAAGCCACAAAACTAGTATTACCAAATTTAAGAACACTGAAATCATACAAGCTATCTCCTCTGACCACATGGCACAAAATTAGAAATCTATATGAAGAAAGGGAGTTTATCTCCAAATATATGGAAACTAAAGAGCACATTTCTAAACAACCCATGATTTAAAGAACTCAAAAAGGAAATAAAACATTATCTTGAAACAAATGAAAACAAAAATATAATGTATCAAATTGGGGGGAATAAGCAAAAGCAGTTCTGCAAGGAAAGTTTATAGCAATAAAACCATATGTTAAAAGATGAGATCTCAAACAATCTAACTATATATCTTAAGGAACTAAAAAAAAGAGCAACTAATTAAGCCCAAAGTTAGGAGAAGGAAACAATAAAAATTAGAGCAGAAATAAATAAAATAGGGACCAGAAAAACAACAGAAAGGATGAATCCATGAAACTTGAACCTGGTTTGTTGAAAAGATAAAAAACAAAAACAAAAACAATAACCTGACAAACCTTTAACTACACTAAGAAAAAAGACTCAAATAAATAAAATTAGAAATGGAAGAGGAGATATTAAAATCAGTATTACAGCAATATATAATTATAAGAGGCTGCTATAATTACATCCCAACAAATTACATAACCTAGAAATGGGTACATTTCTAGTAACACACAAGAGTGTACCAAGAATGAATTAGAAAGAAATATAAAAATCTGAACAGAGCAGCAACAAGTCATGAGACTGATTCAGTTATCAAAAAATTCTAACACAGGAAATTCCAGGGCCAGACAGCTTTACTAATGAATTCTACTGAATATTTAAAGAAGAATTAACACCAATTCTCCTCAAACTCTTCCAAAATATGGAGGAAGAGGAAACACTTCTGAACTCACTTTACAAAGCCAGTATTACCTTGATACCAATACGAGATAGACATCACAATATTAACTACAGATAATATCCCTGATGAATATACATGAAAAAAATTATCAAAATGTATTAGCAAACCAAATATAAGAACAAATTAAAAGGATCATACACCATGACCAACAGGATTTATCCCTGGGATACAAGGATAGTTCAATTCTATTCACAACTGAATACAGAGTCCAGAATTAAGTCCTGGCATATACAATCAACCAATAATCAAACAGAGACAAGAACACCTAGTGATGAACAAATGGTGCCTCTGTAACAAATGGTGCCTGGAAAACTGGATAACTACAGGCAGCGCAATGAAACTGGACCTCCTTATCTCATAGCATAAACAAAAATTCAAGACTTAAGACTTGTAAAACGTGATTCCACAAAAGTCCTACAAGAAAACATACGGGAGATGTTCATCAATACTTATCTTGGCCATCATTTTTGGATGATGCCAAAAGCACAAACAACAAAAATAAAAATCAACAAATGAGACTACACCAAAATCAAAGCTTCTTCACAGTAAAAGAAATAAGTAAAAAAAAAATGAGATGGGAGCCTAAAGAATGAGAGAAAATATTTGCAAACTATATATTGGATAAGAAATTAATATATAAAATACATAACAATTTAATAAGAAAGACACAAACAATCCAATTAAAACATGGGCAAAAAAATTAAACATTTTTCCAAAAGGGGCATCAAAATGACCACCAGGCACATGAATAAATGTTTAACATCACTAAGCATTAGGGAAATGCAAATAAAATCTACAATAAGATATCACCTCATGCTTGTGAAGGGACAAGTACTAGGGAGGCTGTTATGGAAAAGGAACACTTATACACTGTTAGTAGGAATCTAAATAAGTCCAATGAGTGCAGAAGACAATATGGAAGTTTTTCAAAAAATTAAAACTACATCTACCATACAATCCAGCAATTCCACTTCTAGATATATACTGTAAGAAAATATAAATGGGATTTTGTTGAGATATATGCACACCCATGTTTATCACACATTATTCATAATAGCCAAGATGGGGAAACAACCCAAATAGCCATCAGTGGGTGAAAGAATTAAAAAAAAAAAAAAAAGTGGCATATATATATACACACACACACACACACACACACACACACACACAATGGAATACTACTCAGTCATGAGAATGGGGAATCTCCTACCATTTGTGACAAAATGGATGGACACTATGCTACATACATGACATAATGAGTACTTTATGCTAGGTGGATAAGTTGACAGAGACAAATACTATATGATCTCACAACGTGGTATCTGTAAAAAATCAAACTTGGAAAAACAATGGAGGATAAAATAGTGGTTATCACAGGATAGGGAGTGAGGGATAAGATTTACACTGTTTAAGGGTAGAAAGTTAAACATTAGTAAAATAAGCTATATAGATGTGATATACAATATAATGAATATAAAAAATAGTACTGTACTACAATGGTGCAATATGATAAATACTGCTTCAAATGGCAATCAAATTATAATATATAAATGTATCAAAGTAATATGCATATACCTTAAATTTACGAAGTGTAACATGTCAAATTTATCAAATAAAAAGTAGACAGGAGTCACAATCTTTTTAAACAAATAAACAAAACCCACAAGGCTTCTGGTAATATTAGGTATTTTAAAAAAGAAAGTGCTAAGACAAATTACTGAATGGAAGAAAATATTTGCCAATTATATATTTGACAAGGGTCTACCCACTAGAATATATTTAAAAAAAAAAAATCCAAACTCTCACAACTCAGTAAGAAAAAAAACCACCCAATTAAAAAAAATAATCAATAAAGGACTTAAACAGCCATTTCTTCAAAGAAGATATACAAATGACAAGGAGAAAAGGAAAACATGGTCATCATAATCAGTCATTAGGGAAATAAATACCCAAACCACAATAATATGCTACTTTATTCCCATTAGGATTGTTACAATAGAGGTTACTTTTTAAAGAAAAATAAATGATGGTGAGGAAGTAGAGAAATTGCTGGTGAGAATCTAGAATAATGCAATCACTATGCAAAACAGGTGAGTGGTTTCTCAGTGAGTTAAATATAGAATTGCTGTATGAACCAGTAATCCCACTCCTTGGTATAGATGAAGAGAATTTAAAACAGGTACTCAAACTGGTATTTGTACACCAATGTTCTTTTTTTTTTTTTAACAAATTTTATTTATTTATATGACAGACACAGATCACAAGTAGGCAGAGAGGCAGGCGGTGGGGGTGGGGGGAGGAGGAAGCAGGCTCCCCGCTGAGCAGAGAGCCCCTTGTGAGGCTCGATCCCAGGACCCCAAGAACATGACCTGAGCTGAAGGCAGAGGCTTAACCCACTGAGCCACCCAGATGCCCCTGTACACCAATATTCTTAGAAGCACAATTCACAATAGACAATGAGTGGAAAAACCCAAATATCCATCAACAGATGAACTGATAAATAATTCTGGTAAAAACATACAACAAAATATTATTCAGCCATAAAAAGAATGAAGTACTGATATATGCTTCCATGTGGATGAACCTCAAACATTATTCTAAGCAAGAAATCAAACACAAAAGGTAACAAATTATATGATTCCATTTATATAAAATATTCAGAACAGGTAAATTCACTGAGACAGAGAGAATACTGGTATAGCTGAGGTATGTTGGAGGGATGGATTTTGGAATGGATGTTTAATGGAGTGGATGCTTAATGGTATGGTGTTTCCTTTCTGGGTGATGAAAACTTCTGAAATGAAGCAGAAGTGTTGGCTGCACATGTTACAATGTACTAAGCACTGAAATTACTTTAGGAAGTTAATTTTATATTATGTGAATTTTACCTCAATAAAAATTTTTTTTTAGTAAATTGAGAGATTTGGGGCACCTGGGTGGCTCAGTCAGTTAAGCATCTGCCCTTTGCTCAGGTCACAATCCCAGAGTCCTGAGATAGCGTCCTGCATTGGGATCTCTGCTCAATGAGGAGTCTGCATCTCCCTTTTACTCTGCCTGCTGCTCTGCCTACTTGTGCGCTCACTCTCTCTCAAATAAATAAAAAAATATAAATCTTAAAGATACATAAATAAACAAAATAAATATATAGATCTGATAACCAACTGCATGTAGCTTAGAAGTGTATGTGGCAAGGATAATAGATACTAAAGAGTCTTTGAACAATCAAGTGGGCAGACACCCCAATAAATGAGACAAGAATCACAGCAATTAAAGTGTATCTGTTTAACTATATGTTAAAACATATGGTCCAATAAAATAAGAAAAAAGAAATGGATAATTATTCTTCCATAACTGACTGCTACTTATGGCGAGTGCCCTGTGCCATCTTCTTAGGGAGATAAACAACTTTAATAATTAAAGTACTTTTCTAATATATTTTGTATATTTATTTATCATTTTGGCATATTAAGCAATTAACATACTTTTACTTGAGACAAAAAATATAATTCTCCCTTTTACCCCAGTGTATTATTTTAGTTATTTTTTAAAGAAAATCAGTAGCAACTGGAGTGCTAACAACTAAAAGTGGAAGAAAACAAAATAATGGTTTTCACCATTTACAGAGATTAAGTGCCTTGTATGAGACATGAGAGGGCTTTCTAAATAAAGGGGCACACATAGGTTTTCTTGAAAAGGACTTCAAAAAGTAAAATAATAATTTCAAAGTCAGAAGGTTTTAGTGCTAATAAGCCTTCCTTTATCTCAACAGTAATTGCCTCTACTCATTCTACCCTGAATTCTTTGACTCTAACTTCTTGTCAGTTCCTGCTTACTCTCTCCTCAGTGATCAGTTTCTCCAGCTCCCTGTTGAAGGGCTAGTTTAAAACTACAATCACAGCATCAGAGCCCTGCGATCTCCTCTTTTAAACTGCCATAACAGACAACCCTTTCTAGCCCTGCCAGATGGCAATACTGCAAAAGCTAGAATTTTTAGGAAAATAAAATCCATAGTGTGACACTTCTTAGGATAAAACAGTCACCTAAGTTGGTGAACCTAGAACCAATTCTAAAATTTGTATTTAAATGCTGTACCAATGGAAAAGGGTACATTCAATCAAATGGAAAGGAAACACTTGTACTTTATGTATAAAAGAAATTGAATGGGTATAGCCTTGATTCTCTTGTATACAATACAGAAATGGTCAGAAGAAGAGAGATAGTAAAGTTGTATAACCATCATCTTATTATCAATTTTAGTTCTACAAGAAGTCTTTTTTCTTCTTGGATAACCTCTGAAATAGCTGAGAGCCATGGAAAGTTCAACAACCTAGATGTCTCACAGGTATCTAAGGAAAAACAGAAAAGAGGAGACACTGTTTCCACTTCAGCATATCAGGGAACCCGGACTGGCAGAGTCTTCCGTTCTTTCAGAAAGAGCACAAATCCCACATGCCTCTGTCACAACTGTTATGACAGCATCCAGGGAAGAAAAATAGGGGAAGATTTTTCTGGAGCTCTACAGAAGATGTCTTTTTGGCTTTGGAACTCAAAAAGTTTATCAGCAGCCTGTTTTAGGTAAATCCTTCCCAAAATATTTATAATCTGAAAAACATTTTCATTATAGTGTTTTTAAAATTGCTTATATTTGAAAAAGGAAAAATAAACTACTGAAATAAATTCATGAGAAACAAATCTTTGTCATTCCATTCCAATTTCTCCTTCCAGTTTCTCTTATGGGCTCATTTCTTCATATTCTCTAAGAATTTTTACAACTATCCAATACTATTTTTTTCTTCTTGCCCCAGAAATGTGGATTCAGAGTGAAGAGAAAATGAAATTTCCTTGTGTTGCTTTAATTTTAATATAGTACCTCTAACTGCTCTCCAAATCAGCATCCAATGCTGGTTCTCTCCCAAACTCTCCAAGTGACATCAATCAACTACTGTACATTTTCAATGAAATATTCTATCAGAAAACTCATATTCTTAAGAAAAATCAGATCTCTGTTTATCATAACTGTGAGATATCACTTTACACCTGTCAGAATGGCTAAAATCAACAATACAAGAAACAACAGGTGTTGGCAAGGATGCAGAAAAGAACCTTTTTGCACTGTTGGGAATGCAAACTGGTGCAGCCACTCTGGAAAACAGTACGGAGGTTCCTCAAAAAGCTACCCTCCAACCCAGCAATTGCACTACTGGGTATCTACCCCAAAGATACAAATGTGGTGATCCAAAAGGACACCTGCACCCCATGTTTATAGCAGCAATATCCACAACAGCCATACTATGGAAAAAAACACAGACGACCATTAACAGATGAATGGATAATGAAGATGTGGTACAAATATATATATATATACAGTGGAACACTACTCAGCCACCAAGAAAATAAAAAATAAAAAAAAGAAATCTCGCCATTTGCAACAATGTGGATGGAACTACAGGGAATTATGCTAAGTGAAATAAGTCAGAGAAAGACAATTATATTTCACCTATATGCAGAATTTAAGAAACAAAACAAACAAGCAATAGGAAAAAGAGAGAGAGAGGGAATCCAAGAAACAGACTCTTAATTCAGAGAACAAACTGAAAGGAGATGGCTGGGGTGACGGGTTAAATTGGTGATGGGAAGTATGAAGTGCACTTGATGTGATGAGCACCGGGTGTTATATATAAATGCTGAATCATTATATCATATATCTAAAACTAATATTACAAAGTATGTTAATTAAAATTTAAATAAAACAAAAAATAATAATTTAAAAATTTTTCCTTATAATACGATTATAGGCTGAAATGTTCCCCCCAAATTCACACATTAAAGTCCAATATGCTCACAGACTACGCATACAGCATTATGTATGAAATATCTCTTATAATATTTCTCCAACTAATCAAAATGTCCTTTTCTCGTTTTAGGGGTTCTCTATAAAATCTGGATACAAGTCCTTGACAGATAAATGTTTTGCTGTTATTTTCTCCCTTAATGGAGGTAATTTTTTATTGTGATTAATTTTAATTTACAGTATTTACAGTAATTTTAATATTTGTTGCTTTTTGTAGCCTACCAAAGAAAGCTTAGCCTATTTTCTACATTTTCTTCTAGAAACTTTCCAGCTTTTACCTTTTGATCCATGATCCACTTTTACCTTTAGATCTATGATCCATCTTGAGTTTTGTGTATGTGAGATAGAGTCAAGGTGATTTTTTATCTATATGAGTATCTAATCATTCCAGCACTGTTTGTTTACAAACCTTTGTTTCCCCCACTGGATTGTTTTCTTTGTCAAAAATAATTTCTCAGGGCGCCTGGGTGGCTCAGTGAGTTAAGCCTCTGCCCTTGGCTCAGGTCATGGTCTCAGGGTCCTGGGATCGAGCCCCACATCAGGCTCTCTGCTCAGCAGGGAGCCTACTTCCCCCACTCTCTCTGCCTGCCTCTCTGCCTACTTGTTATCTCTCTCTCTGTTAAATAAATAAATAAAATCTTTTAAAAAATAACATTAAAAAATAATAATTTCTCAACTCTTATTTTGTTCCATCTACCTGTATATCTTTATCTACTATCACAATCGATTGCTGTAGCATTAGAGTAAAACAGGTAGTATAAGTTAGTGAAGTAATTCTTCAACACTGCTCTATAAAACCTAGGTCCTTCATATTTCCATATGAATTTCTTAATCAGCATGTCAATTTCTACCTAAAGAGAAAAGGCCTGCGAAGATACCGACTTATCCACATCAAGGTGAGTGGGAGAGCCAGTGACACAGTCCTGCCATAAACCTGAGGTGCAGTAAACCTCAAATGGAAGGGAACTAACAAACCAAGAGCCTCTCCTTGTAGAGCCAAAGGTTCGTATCCCACCTCAGGTACCCCACCTTTTCAGATCTGCACCTAAGAGATTATACTCAAAACATGTGGCTTTGAAAGCCAATTGGCCTTAAATCCACAAGACCCATAGAGCTATACCAAACTGAGAAACATCTCTTAAAAAGCAGTCATGCTCAAGCTCACTCATCCTATAGCCCAGCCCAGAAAGAGCTGTTTGAAAAGCACCCAGACTCTACATCAAAGAAATACATGTGCTAATCTTAAGAGTGTCAACTGAGAGGCCCCAGCCTGTTCGGATACTCTCAGGGGAAGGAGGTGCTGCTGGGTGCCATTAAGTTCTCCCTCTAACTTACTAAAGCTATTAGGTACCCCCTGACCATTTTGTTGTTGTTGTTGTTGTTTATTCGTTTTTTAAACATTAGACTTTTTTGTTCATGGTGGATATCATCTTTATCCTCCAACCGGTACAAATCACTTTTGTGCTCTCCCGCTGTGTTGCTAATCAGCAGGCACCATTTTTTTTTTCCTTAAAGGGTAGGTACCATCTTTGCGTGCTCACTCGGCCATATTCCGCAGCACTACTCTCTCGAAGGAGAGATTTTACACATATCTGGTGCCCCAGTTTTTGCAATTACAGCCTGATAGCCTGGCTCTGGTGGCCAAGGAAGCCGGTTTTCTTGGATTCCAAAGTACTCTACAATTGGACACAGTTCTTGGCAGAATACCACACCCAGAGCTCTGCACACATAGCGGAGTGAAACACACCCCTAATCTTTCTGAGAAAGTGGCCTATTTGCTTGTCCAAGAAATTTGCCTTGAGCGGTAATTTCTGGTCTAGCACACATCTAGGTGCCTACAGACATACTTTCAGGAAAACAGAGGCCATTGGGTACAATCTTTGCATTCTGCCTTGCTCTAGCGTACTAATATCTCTCAGAAAGAAGCTTTATACCCTTGTCTGGCACCTTGATTTTTACAGCTGCTACCAGGGACCATGTCTACATCACGTGGCTCTAGTGGCCAGCGGGGCTTATGCTCACAGATCTCTTAAGACTGTCACCAATGGTGAAAGAGTTCTTAAACAGCTACCACTCTCAGGGCACAGCAAGAGGCAAAAGACCCAGAAGCTCACTCCATCTGTGAAAGAGGCCTACAAGCACAGCATCATAGCTACAGCCTCAGTAACAGGCTGCTAATTAAACATACATCTAAGGGCCAATTGTAAAGCTGACCAGAGCTCTCAGAAGTTGGGTGCTATGTTCATGTTCATCCTCAGCTGCAATCCAGAGCACCAGTCTCTTGGAAGGGAGCTCCTGCATGTACTTAGTATCCCACTTTCTACATCTTGTATCCTGGTGTTTGTGGTTGCCACACAGGGGACTTGGCTCTGGTCAGGCTCTGGCTCTGGCCAGGGGGACCTGTATTCCTGGCTTCCAAAGGACTTTAACAATTGGAGGGACAGTTCTTGGTAGGGTGCCACCCCCAGGGCACTGAACAAACAACAGACTAAAACACATTCCTCCCCCTCCTCTGCCCTGTCCCAACCCCCCACCCCATCTCTCTTTTGAAAGAGATTCATTTGTTTCTCCTGGTGCTTCAGACTGATGAATAGGCTTCAGGTTCGGCACACATCTTAGAGGCTATGAAGGTACTCACACAGAACAAAGGTAGAGGGATGCCATCATTGTGCCCTTCCTCTCCCTCATTATAGTTTGTCAGTATGTCCCAGAAAGCAGCTTATACACTAGTCTGGAGTACTGATTTTTGAAACTGCTGGTCAGAGCACAACTTCAGATCTGCTTTGGTAGCCAGCAAGCCTTAAGCTTATGGTCCCACAAAAGTGTGTGTGTGTGTGTGTGTGTGTGTGTGTGTGTGTATGTATGTGTGCATTTTAAAAGCTGCTGTCTAAAGATCTGGCTTCCAATCTGCTGGGTTTAGGTGTTAGCTAAGATATTCCCCTCTGGGACACTGATACATGCCCCTTGGGCACACCCTCAATGACTAGAGCTATTAAAAATAAATTAGGCTGCTTGGAAAATCATAAAGGACCAAGAGACAACCAAGAACTAGGGAGAGTTTGAATGTCAAGGTTCATTTCCTATAAGAAACATTCCTCCAAGACTGGGAGAAGTGACAGCTTCATTTAATACATAGAAACAAACACAAAGAGTCAAGCAAAATGAAGAAACAGGAATGTGTTCCAAATTAAAAAAAAAAAATAAAACTCCCCCACCAAAAAAAAACCCTGAATGAAACAGAGATATACATAATTTACCTGACGAAAAATTCAAAGTAATGATCATAAAGATGCTTTCCAAATTCAGAAGAATAGTTTAAAAAAAAGAGAAAATATAAGAAAGCACTAAATGGAAGTCATAGAGCTGAAGAAAGCAATAATTGAACCAAAAAAATACACTAAAGGGGTTCAAAAGCAGACTGGATGAAGCAGAATTATCAATGAACTCAAAACAGGGCACTGGAGATCACACAATCAGAGCAGCAAAAAAAAAAAAAAAAAAGAATGGAAAACAAAAAACAAAAAAAAACCACACACAAAAAACCAAAGGTAGCCTAAGGGACTAACTGGAAACATCAAACAGACTTAATATCCATACTATGTCTGTTACAGAAGATGGAGAGAGAAAGGGGTAGAAAATTTATCTGAGGAAATGAATGAAATGGCTGGAAATTTCCCTAAGGCAGAGAAGGAAACAGACATCCTATTCCAGAAAGTTCCAATTAAGATGAACCCGGAGACTCACAGGAAGACATTTCCTAATTAAAATGTCAAAAGTTAAAGACAAGGAGAGAATCTCAAAAGCAGCAATTAAAAACTATAACAAGTATTAAAAACAAAAAAAAAAGGCTACAGAAGATTTTCAGCAGAAGCTTTTCAGGCAGAAAGGAGTGGCACAATGTATTCAAAGTGCTGAAAGGAAGTAAAACTTTCATCCAAAATACACCCAGCAAAATCATCATTCAGAATTGAAGGAAAAATAAAGAGTTTTCTGGACAAAGAAAACCTACAAGTTCATCTAAAACAGCATTACAAGAAATGTTAAAGGGACTTTTGTAGGCTGAAAATAAAAATTGCAAATTCATAATAAGAAAACATAGGAAACCAAACTTGGAATTATCTGTATTAGTGGTTTTCAGACAGATCAGACAGTGATAAAAGCTGTGTCAGCAGAGAACAAGATCCAGATCACTAGGAACCTCCACCAGTGCAGCTTCCCTGTGAAATAAAGGGGAAAAACCCATACCCGAAACAGGGTCACCATATCGTAGGAGTGGTATTCCCTCTGTTTCCCCTGCACCAAGAACAGCTGAGCCATCACCCAAGTAGCCATAAGAATGAGGACCATTTCAATGTGCATGAAATGGTCTTGGTGGCTTCATGGCTATGGCGCTTGGTATGCATGCACGTGTGCTCAACCCTCCACTGCTCCTCTCGGGAGAGGTCTGACATATCAACCTCATCCAGCTCCCATTCTCTAACAGTACCTTCTCCAACCTCCACTTCTACCACTGCCATCTTCAGCAATAGTACAGAAACCCCAAGGTTGGTTTATAAGTAAGTAGTTCTTGCTTATCTATAAAATAAGCTATGCCACTGGCATTGTTGGCTACATGGCTGTCATGTTAACCCTTTCTGGTCTCTGTTATTAAGATCAAACCAGAAGATGCCAAAGACTTTGTTATTTCTCTTGCCTTCTATGGCCTCTGCTATGTTGTTCTTGAACAAGACTTTGTAGAAATGTGTGCAGACTACATGGCATCTACCATGGGGTTCTACAATGTCAGGCATGCCTACCAAACATCTCTCAGACAGTGTGTGTGCCATGTTTGGGCAGCAGATCTTTGTGGATGTCAGTGAAGAGGGCATCATCAAGAATATACACAGCATATATAAGCTGTCTTGCCATCACGTATTCCATGAGTTCTGCATCCTCGGCTGGTGCACTGTAGGAAGGAAACAGATGTGTCCCTACTGCAAACAGAAGATGAACCTCAAGAGAATGCTCAGCAATCCCTGGGAGAGGCCTCACTCATATAGAGGCAACTGCTAGACTGGCTTCGGTATTTGGCAGTCGGACATCATTGGCCTGGTGCAAAGCATCAACTATATCCTAAACCTGGAATAGACAGGAAGAACCCACTATGGACCTCAGGGCACTCTCCTCCCTGTTTTCCAAGATGTCCTGGGTAGGAAAGACTCAAAGGGACACCTGAACAACTCAGGATCCCTCCAGCTCTGTCCAGGCTGGGGAGGGAGATGTTGGAGAGCCAGCCAGTGGGGATGCAGCAGTGGGGGCATTTTAAAAGAAAACTATTTTGATAAATATTAAAAAAATATATATGAAAGTACGAATCTCATTATAAAGGTAAACACAGTACAAATGGCAGATTAGTCACTTATAAAGCTACCATAAAAGTTGAAAAACTAGTAAAAATAAGTATAACTACAATAATTAGTTAAGGGATACACAAGCTAAAAGTATGTAAAATGTGATGTCAAAACCATAAAACATGGGGTGAGGGGAGTAAAAATGAGTTCAGAATGTGTTCAACTTATCAACTTAAAATACAGTTATAAATAAAGGTTGTTATACTAAACCTCACGGGAACCACCAAGCAAAAATCTATGGTAGATTCCCAAAAGATGGTGAGAAGGAGAGATTCTTTTCCAAGAAAAGAAATGGCAGATGATGTTGGTGTTATGGGAGGGCCCAGGAGCTCTGGAATGGGAGGCCATGGTGGCTTCCATGGAGGCTTTAGTAACAGCATCTAGGTCAGGGCCAAGGCCACAGATTTCAAAGAAGCAAGGCCAAGGAGTGGATCCCCATCACCATGCTGTGCCACCTGGTCACAGTCATGAAGATCAAGTCCCTGGAAGAGATCTATCTCTTCTCCCTGCCTATCAAGGAATCTGAGATCATTGACTATTTCCTAGGGACATCCCTCTTAAAGGATGAGGTTTTGGAGATTATGCTTATGCAAAAGCAGACGCATGCTTATCAGCAGGCCAGGTTCAAGGCATTTGCTGACATCAGTCTGAATGTTAAATACTCCAACGAGGTAGCCACTGCCATCGTGGGGCCATCAACCTAGCCAAGCCTTTTTTTCTTTTTAAGAATTTTTATTTACTTATTTGACAGAGAGAGAGCACAAGCAGGCAGACTAGTAGTTAGGGGGAAAGGGAAAAGCAGGCTCCCTGCTGAGCGAGGAGCCAGATATGGGGCTCAATCCCAGAACCCTGGGAACATGACCTGAGCCAAAACCAGTCATTTAACCAACTGAGCCACCCAGGCATCCCGTGGTCAAGCTTTCCATTATCTCCATTTGGCAAGGCTACTGGAGGAACAAGTAACCCCCAAACTGTCCCATGCAAGGTGACTGGCCCCTGTAGCTTTGGGCTGGTATGCCTCATCCCTGCTCCCAGAGGCTCTGGTATTGTCTCAGCCAGTACCCAAGAAGCTACTGATGATGGCCAGTATTGATGACTGCTAAGCCTCAGCAAGGGACTGCACTGCCATCCCAGGCAACTTCACCATGGCTACTTTTGATGCCACTTCCAATATCTATAGGTATCTTACCCTGATCTCTGGAAAGAGACTGTCTGTGTTCACCAAGTGTCCCTATCAGGAATTCACTAACCATATTGTGAAGACCAAGACCCACAACAGGAATCTCCATGCAGAGGACCTAGGCTCCAGCTATGGCCACCACATAGATTTTATACAAGAAAAGTTAAGTGAATTAAGGCCTATTAAAAAAAGGTGGGGGGAAGATTGTGAGAAAGGAATCTAAGCACATCACTAACAAAATGTTCAAACCACGAAGGAAGCAACCAAGAGAAGAAACAGAAAGGAACTACAAAACAGCCAGAAAACAATTAAGATGACAATAAGTACATAACCATCATTATCACTTTAAGTATAAATGGACTAAATTCTACAGTCAAATGACAAGTGGCTAAGTGGGTTTTGAAGAAAAAAAAAAAAAGACCTTTATATATTGCTTACAAAAGACTCATTCCAGATTTCAGATTTAAGGACACACACTGACTAAAAGTGAAGGAATGAAAAAGATATCCTACATAAATGTAAACAAAAAGTAAGCTGGACAGACAACAGACTTTAAAGCAAAGACTATAATTAAAAACAAACAAATAAGGCATTACATAATGAGGAAGGGCTCAATCCACAAAGAGATATAAAATTTATAAGTATTTATGCACCCAAACTAGGAACACATAAATATGTAAAGCAAACATTAACAGACCTAAAGAACAAAACACAACAATACAACAACAGATAGTAATTTTCATATCCTACTTTCATAACAGATAGATCATCCAGACAGAACATCAATAAGGAAACATCAGACTTACACAACATGTTTTGTAGATGAATTGAACAGCATTCCATCCAAAAGCAGAATACATATTATTTTCAAGTGCACATGGAACACTCTTCAGAACAGACCATATGTTAGTCCACAAAATAAGTACTGCTAAATTTAAGAAGACTGAAATCATATCAACTGTAGTTTCCAAATATAATAAGATGAAACTAAAACTCAATTACAAGAAGAAAACTGGAAAATTCACAAATATATGAAGATTAAACAACATGCTACTGAAAAACCAAGGGATCAATGAAATCAATGACAAATAAAAAGGTACCTTGAGACAAATAAAAATGGAAATACAATGAGTCAAAATTTATGAGATACAGCAAAAGCATTTTAAAGAGAGTTCAGGAGATAAATGCTTACTTCAAGAAAGGAGAAAAATCTTAAATAAACATCATAACATTACACTAAAAAAGAAGAACAAGTGAATTCCAGAGTTAGTAGAAAAAGGAAATAACAGAGTAGAAATAAATCAAAGAGACCAGAAAGATAATAAATAAGATCAATGAAACTAAGAGTTGCCTCTGTGAAAAGATACATAAAACTGGCAAACTTTTACCAGGGATCACAAAAAAAGAAAAAAGAGAAAGAGAGAGAGAGAGAACTGAAAATCAGAAATTACAACTAAATACAAAGAATCACAAAATACTATTATAAGCCACAAATTTTTAAAAAATGTAAGAAATGAATAAATTCCTAGAAATTCAGTCTTATGAGACTGAATCATAAAGAAAAAAAAATTTTAACAGACAGATTACTAAAAAAGATTGAATCAGGGGCACCTGGGTGGCTCAGTGGGTTAAAGCCTCTGCCTTAGGCTCGGGTCATGGTCCTGGGGTCCTGGGATAGAGCCCGGCAAGAGCCTGCTTCCTCCTCTCTCTCTGCCTGCCTCTCCACATACTTGTGATCTCTGCCTGTCAAATAAATAAATAAAATCTTTAAAAAAAAAAAAAAGATTGAATCAGTAATCAAAAATT
The DNA here is from genome assembly GCF_022355385.1 of Mustela nigripes. Taxonomy (NCBI): domain Eukaryota; kingdom Metazoa; phylum Chordata; class Mammalia; order Carnivora; family Mustelidae; genus Mustela; species Mustela nigripes. The sequence continues at coordinate 114,319,757 of NC_081559.1, read as the reverse complement.
TCCCAATAAACAAAAAACTGCAAGACCACATGGCTTCACCAGTAAATTCTACCAAACACTTAAAGAAAATTAATGGCAATCTTTCTCAAACTCTTTCAAAAAATAAAAGTGATGGGTATACTTTTGAACTCATTTTATGCAATCAGCACTACCCGGATTCTAGCACCACACAAGGACACCATAAGAAAGGCAGACATGATGAACACAGATGCAAAAATTCTCAAGAAAATATTAGCAAACCAGATTCAACAACACATTAAAAGGCTCAAACATGACACGATCAAGTGGGTATTATTCCAGGGATGCAAGGTGGTTTAACATCTGCAAATCAATCAATATGATACAGCACATAAACAAAATAAAACATAAAAATCATATGATCATCTCAAAAGATGTAGAAAGTGCATGACACAATTCAACATCCATTTATGATAAAAGCATTCAACAAAGCAGATAAAGATGGACTGTAACTTAACATAATAAAGGCCATATATAACAAAACTCTGCTAATATCATACTCAATAGTGAAAAGTTGCAGGCTTTTTGTCTAAGATCAGCAACAAGACAAGGATACCCCACTAACACCATTTTATTCAACATAGTATGGAAGTCGTACCAGAAAAATTAGGCATAGAAAAGAAACATTAGGCATCCAAATTAGAAAGGAGAAGTAAAACTGTTAATATTTGCAGATGACATGATATTATATATAGAAAACCCTAAAGACTCTACCAAAAAAACTACAGAATAAATTCCATAAAGTTGCAGAACACAGAATATACAGCAGTTTGTATTTCTATACACTAACAACAAAGTAGTAAAAAGATAAATTAAGAAAACAATAATATTTACAATTACATAACAAGAATAAAATACCAATAGGGGAGAAAGCAAGATGGCAGAGGACTAAGAGACTGAAATATCATCAGATCTCGGAGTTAAGCTAGATAGTTATCAAACCATTCTAAACACCTACAAACTCAACAGGAGATAGAAGACAAGAATACGAGGAATTCTAGGAACAGAAAATCAACAATTTTCCGGAAGGTAGGAGATGCAAAGTGAATCCGAAGTGATGGGAAGATAGACCGCGGGGGAAAGGGCCGGCTTCCGCCAAGTGAGACAGCAGTTGAGCACAAAATTGGATCTTTTAGAAGTCTGCTCCACTGAGGGACGTCGCTCCAGAGGGGGCCTTCACGGGGACAGTGTGGCCTCAGGACCTACAGGATCAGAGAAGGACCGGGGTGCCTGAGTGTGGCAGAGCTCCCAGGTATCAGAAGAGGGAAGACTCTACAGAGATAGAGTCAAGGAATGTGCTCTGAGCTGGGGATTACCTTAAACCGAGACCCAAGTCACAGTCGGGCCGCTGCTCTTCAAGCGGTGACCCCACAAGTGGCAGACCAGAGACTCCCTCCTTCCTCCTCCAGGAGGACTTGCGCAGGAACGTGTGGCAGAAATCTACTGGGTTTGGAAACTCAAAATGAAGCTGTATGTCAGAGACAGAAACGCTTAGTCACAGGCCAGGTGAGCACAGAGCACGGATGGAGTCGGGGAGACAGGAGTTATTGACTGCTTTTATCTGAGGGTACACTGAGGACTGGGGACCCGAGCTCTTGGCTCCTCCAGGCCAAAGATTCGGAGGCTGACATTTTCAATCCTTTCCTCCAGAGCTCTACGAAAAGTATTCAGGGAACAAAACTACTGAGAGTGAACATGAGGAGATTACTTAGCCCGGGCCCTGGCAAGAACAGTGCAATTCCACCTCAGGCAAAGACATATGATACTCCCTACAACAGGCCCCTGCCGCAGAAGATCAGCAAACACATCCAGCCAAGACCAACCTCCCCGATCAAGGAGAACAGCACATTTCCAGAGCTGAAGGAAAGTAATGCACAGAATCCATTGCTTTTTCCCCATAATCCCTTAGTCTTCCAAGTCAAATTTAAAAAAATTTTTTTTTCTTATTCTATTTCTTAAACTCTTCCTCTTTCTTCTTTTAACATTTCTTAACTACTTTATCTTAAAAATAATTTTCTAAAAAGAATCCTTTTAAAACTTAGTTGTTAGTCATATTTTATCCCTTCGTTGTATTTAAACTTATTTTTTTTTTTTTTTTTTTTTTTTTTAGTGAACCAGAAGTATTCTTTATTTGTAGAGGCAGGATAGCTTATTGGTTCAGACCTTGAGCTTTGAAGCTATAGTATGAGTTCATTTTCCAACCCTGTCCTTTATTGCTGAGTTGTTTTTTTTTTTAAGATTTTTTTAAAAGATTTTTTTACTTATTTATTTGACAGAGAGAGATCACAAGTAGGCAGAGAGGCAGGCAGAGAGAGGGAGAGAGGAGGAAGCAGCCTCCCTGCTGAGCAGAGAGCCCGATGCGGGATTCGATCCCAGGACCCTGAGATCATGACCTGAGCCGGAGGCAGCGGCTTTACCCTAAACTTATTTTTTGTATATATATAGAATTTTCTCTTTAAAATTTTAGTAATACAATTTCTTCTAATAGATCAAAATATAACCTATATCTACTACACGGCTTCATTCTAGTCTCCGGCCTAAACACATTCTTCTCTCTCTCTCTTTTTTTTTTCCAATTCTTTTCCTGTTCCAACCAATTAAAAGGAATTGTCCTTTCTTGGGAGTATTTTTTTGAATTTTCATCTTTGCAGTCATATTCCATCCCTTCATCGTGTTTGCTGTAATTTTTGTATATATATGTAAGTTTATCTTTCTTTAAAATTTAGGGAGGTAATTTCTTATAAGAGACCAGAATATACCCAAAATCAAGTGGGTGGCTCTGTTCTATTCATCAGTCTACTATATCTATATATGTTTCTTAGTTTTTTTTTAAATTTTTTACTTTTATTTCTCCCCCCCCCCCATTTTGGTTGGCATACGTTTTTGTTGGGTCTTTGCCACACTTTTAGTATTTTACTCCCTCGTTCATATATTCTTAACTGGATAAAACGACAAGGCGGGAAAAATTCACCACAAAATAAAAAAAACAACAGGCAGTAACCATGTCTAGGAACCTAATGAATACAGACATTGGTAATATGCCAGAAGTAGAGGCCCGAATGATGATTCTCAAGGTGCTACCTGGGCTTTAAAAAGGCATGGAAGATATTAGAGAAACACTTTCTGGAGAAATAAAATCCCTTTCTGGAGAAATAAAGAACTAAAATCTAACTAAGCTGAGAAAAAAAAAAAAAAGAGCTATTAATGAGGTGCAAGCAATCAAAATGGAGGGTCTTACTGCTAAGATAAATGAAGCAGGATAGAATTCTTGATATAGAAGAGACCAAATGAGGGAGAATAAAGAAGCTGAGAAAAGAGATAAAAAACTACAGGACTGGGGGAGGAAAATCTCAGAGATAAGAGATACTATAAGACAAAAAAATATTAGAATAATTGGAATCACAAAAGAAGAAGAAAGAGAGAGAGGAGCAGAAGGTATACGGGAGCAAATTATAGCAGAAAATTTCCATAACTGGGTAAGGAAACAAGCATCAAAATTCAGGAGGCACAGAGGACCCTACTCAAAATCGATAAAAATAGGTCAATGGCCCATCATCAAATAGTAAAACATACAAGTGACGAAGAGAAAATCCTGAAAGCAGCTTGGGACAAGAAGTATGTAACATATAATGGCAGAAATAATAAATTGGCAGCAGACTTATCCACAGAGACTTGGCAGGCCAAGAAGAACTGCCATGATATATTATGAGAACTAAATGAGAAAAATATGAAGCCAAGAATACTATATCCACCAGACGGACACTGAAAACAGATGGAGAGATAAAGTTTCCAGGACAAACAAAAACTAAAATAATTTGCAAACATCAAACCAGCTCCACAGGAAGCATTCAACTCTAAGCAAAGAGAGGGCCTAACAGTGACATAGACTATAGTGAAAGGAACAGAGGCAATATACAGTAACAGTCACCTTACAAGCAATACAATGGCACTAAATTCATACCTTTCAATAGTTACCCTGAATGGAAATGGCCTAAATGCCCCAATCAAAAGACACAGGGTATCACAATGGATAAAAAAACAAGACCCATCAATATGCTGTCTATAAGAAATTCATTTTAGACCCAAAGACACCTCCGGATTTAAAGTGAGGGGGTGGTAAACAATGTACCACGCTAATAGACATCAAAAGAAAGCTGGGGTGGCTATCCTTACAACAGATAAATTAGATATTAAGCCAAAGAGTATAATAAGAGATGAGGAAGGAAACTATATCGTACTTAAAGGGTCTAACAAGAAGATCTACCAATTTTAAATATCTATGCCCCTAACATGGGAGCAGCCAATTATATAAACCAATTAATAACAAAATTAAAGAAACACATCAACAATGATAAAATAATAGTAGGGGACTTTAAGACGCCCCCCCCCTTTCTGAAATGGACAGATCATCTAAGCAAAGATCAACAAGGAAATAAAGGCTTTAAATGACACAGTGGACCAGATGGACATCACAGATATATTTAGAACATTCCATCCTAAAGCAACAGAATACACGTTCTTCTCTAGTGCACTTGGAACATTCTCCAGAATAGATCACATCCTGGGTCACAAATCAGGTCTCAATCGGTACCAAAAGACTGGGAACATTCCCTGCATATTTTCAGACCACAAAGGTCTGAAGCAAGAACTCAATCACAAGAGGAAAGTTGGGAAGAACTCAAATCCATGGAGGCTAAAGAGCATCCTACTAGTGAATGAATGGGTCAACCAGGAAATTAAAGAAGAATTTAAAAAATTCACGGAAACAAATCAAAATGAAAACACAAATGTTCAAAATCTTTGGAACACCACAAAGGCGGTTCTATGAGGAAAGTATATAGTAATACAAGCCTTTCTCAAGAAACAAGGGCTCGAGTACACAAGCTAACCCTACACCTAAATGAGCTGGAGAAAGAACAGCAAAGAAAGTCTTAAACCCAGCAGGAGAAGAGAAATAATAAAGATGAGAGCAGAAATCAGTGAAATAGAAACCAAAAGAACCGGAGAACAAACCAACGAAACTAGGAGCTGGTTCTTTGAAAGAATCAATAAGATGGATAAAACCCTGGCCAGACTTATCAAAAAGGAAAGAGAAAGGACCCAAATTAATAAAATCATGAGTGAAAGAGGAGAGATCACAACCAACACCAAAGAAACACAAACAATTATAAGAACACAGTATGAGCAACTATACGCCAGCAAATTTGACAATCTGGAAGAAATGGATGCATTCCCAGAGACAAATAAACTACCAAAACTGAACCAGGAAGAAACAGAAAACCTGAACAGACCCATAACCAGTAAGGAGAGTGAAGCACTCATCAAAAGTCTCCCAACAAATAAGAGCCCAGGGCCAGATGGCTTCCCAGGGGAAT
>NC_081559.1:114203349-114314264 GCF_022355385.1 Mustela nigripes | reverse complement strand
CTCCCAACAAATAAGAGCCCAGGGCCAGATGGCTTCCCAGGGGAATTCTACCAAACATTTAAAGAAGAATTGATACCTATTCTCCTGAAACTATTCAAAAAATAGAAATGGAAGGAAAACTTCACAACTCATCTGATGAGAACCAGCATTACTTTGGTCCCAAAAAACAGACAAAAAGGAGAATCACAGAACAAAATCCTTAATGAACACGGATGCAAAAACTCTCAGCAAAATACTAGCCATTGGATCCAACAGTACATTAACAGGATTATTCACCATGACCAAGTGGGATTTATTCCACGGCTGCAAGGTTGATTCAAGATCCGCAAATCAATCAATGCAATGCAATACCTTAACAAAAGAGAGAACAAGAACCATATGATACTCTCAGTAGATGCTTAAAAAAAGCTTTTGACAAAGTACAGCATCCTTTCTTGATCAAAACTCTTCACAGTGTAGGCATAGAGGGTACACAGCTCAATATCATCAAAGGCATCTATGAAAAACCCACAGCAAGTATCATTCTCAACAGGGAAAACTGAGAGCTTTTCTGCTAAGGTCAGGAACAGGGTAGGGATGTTCACTATCTCCACTGCTATTCAACATAGTACTAGAAGTCCTAGCCTTGGTAATTGGACAACAAAAAGAAATAAAAGGCATCTGAATTGGCAAAAAACAAGTCAGACTCTCACTCTTTGCAGATGATATGATACTTTATGTGGAAAACCCAGAAGAATCCACTCCAAAACTGCCAGAACTCAAACAGGAATTCAGTGAAGTGTCAGGATATAAAATCAATGCACAGAAATCAGTTGCATTTCTATATACCAACAGCAAGACAGAAGAAAGAGAAATTAAGGATTTTATCCCATTTACAATTGCACCCAAAACCATAAGATACCTAGGAATAAACCTAACCAAAGAGGCAAAGAATCTGTACTCAGAGAGCTATAACGTACTCATGAAAGAAACTGAGGAAGATGGAAAAACGTTCCATGCCGTTGGACCGGAAGAACAAATAATGTGAAAATGTCTATGCTACCTAAAGCAATCTATACATTTAACGTAATCCCTATCAAAATAACCATCAACTCTTTTCTAAGAAATGGAACAAATAATCCCAAAATTTATATGGAACCAGAAAAGACCCCGAATAGCCAGAGGAATGTTGAAAAAGAAAACCAAAGCTGGCTGCATCACAATTCCAGACTTCAAGCTCTATTACAAAGCTGTAATCATCAAGGTAGTAGGTACTGGCCCAAAAACAGACACACAGATCAATGGAACAGACAGAATAGAGAGCCCAGAAATGGACCCTCAACCCTATGGTCAACTCATCTTTGACAAAGCAGGAAAGAATGTCTAATGGTAAAAGACAGTCTCTTTAACAAACGGTGTTGGGAAAACTGGACAGCCACATGCAGAAGAATGAAACTGGACCACTTCCTTACACCACACACAAAAACAGACTCAAAATGGATAAAAGACCTCAAATGTGAGACAGAAATCCACCAATCCTTGAGAAGAACACAGGCAGCAACCTCCTCGACCTCAGCCACAACAACTTCTTCCTGGAAACTTCGCCAAAGGCAAGGGAAGCAAGGGCAAAAATGAACTATTGGGACTTGATCAAGTTCAAAAGCTTTTGCACAGCAAAACAAACAATCAATAAAACCAAAACAACTGACAGAATGGGAAAAGATATTCACACATGACATATCAGATAAAGGGCTAGTATCTAAAGTCTATCAAGAACTTATCAAACTCAACACACAAGGAACAAATAACCCAATCTAGAAATGGGTAGAAGGGCTCCTGTGTGGCTCAATTGGTTGAGCAACTGTCTTCAGGTCAGGTCTTGATCCCAGAGTCCCAGCATTGAGTCCCGCATTGGGCTTCCAGTTCCACAGGGAATCTGTTTCTCCCTCTGACCTTCTCCCCTGTCGTGCTCTCTCTTACTGTCTCTCTCTCAAATAAATAAATAAAATCTTGAAAACGAAAGAAAGAAAGAGAGAGAGAGAAAAAAAGAAAGAAAGAAGTGGGTGGAAGACATGAAGAGACATTTCGGCAAAGACGACATCCAGATGGCCAACAGACACATGAAAAAGTGCTCAACATCACTCATCATCAGGGAAATATAAGTCAAAACCACAGTGAGATACCACCACACACCAGACAGAATGGTTAAAATTAACAAGGCAGGAAACGACAGAAGTTGATGAGGATGCGGAGAAAGGGGAACCCTCCTCCCCTGTTAGTGGGAATGCAAGCTTGTGCAGCTACTCTGGAAAGCATTCAAAAAGTTGAAAATAGAGCTACCCTATGACCCAGCATCGCACTATGGGGTATTTACCCTAAAGATACAAACGCAGGGATCCGAAGGGGCACGTGCACTCGAATGTTTACTGCAGCAATGTCCGTAATAGTCAAACCATGGAAAGATCCCTGATGTCCATCAACTGATGAATGGATAATGAAGATGTGGTATACACACACACACACACACACACACTGGAATATTATGCAGCCATCAAGAGAAACAAACCTTGCCATTTGCAATGACATTGATAAATCTAGAAGGTATTATGCTGAGTGAAATTAGTCGACCAGAGAAAGACAATTTTATGATCTCTCTGATGTGAGGAATTTGAGAGGCAGGGTAGTGGGTCAATGGAAATAAGGAGGGAGGGAGAAAATGAAACAAGATGTAATAGGGAGGGAGACAAACCATAAGAGACTCTAATCTCTCAAAACCAATTGAGGGTTGCCAGGGGTGTGGGGAGGTAGGGATATGGTGGCTGGGTTATGAATATTGGGGAGGATATGTGCTATGGTGAGTGCTATGAAATGTGTAAGCCTGATGATTCACATACCTATACCACTGGGGAAAATAATACATTATATATTAATAATGAAAAAAATGAGAAAATACCAATGAATAAATTTAACCAAGGAGATAAAAAGCTATGCAACGAAAACCATAAGAAACTGATTAAAGTAATCAACAATGATATATAAATAGAAAGATGCTCTATTCTTATGGATTGAAAAATTAATATTCTTAAAATGTTAATAGTACCCAAAGCAATCTAAAGATTCAGTACAAACCCTCAAATTTACAATGTCACTTTTGACAGAAATAGAACAAAACATTCCTAAAACTTGTATGGAAGCACTAAAAAGCCCAAAAACCAAAACAATCTTGACAAAGAACAAAGCTGGAGGTATACTATCCCAGACTTTATACTATATTATATTACAAAACTATACTAATCAAAACTGGCTTATGGGGCGCCTGGGTGGCTCATTGGGTTAATTAACCCTCTGTCTTCAGCTCAGGTTGTGATCCCAGGGTCCTAGGATCGAGCCCTGCATCAGGCTCTCTGCTTGGCAGGGAGCCTGCTTCTCCCTCTCTCTCTCTGCCTGACTCTCTGCCTACTTGTGATCTCTGCCTGTCAAATAAATAAATAAAATCTTTATTAAAAAAAAAAAAAAAACCTGGCTTAAAAACAGGCACATGGATCAACAGACCAGATAGGGAACCCAGAATTAAATTCACCTATATGTGGTCATTAACATCTAAAAAGTAAAGACTATAGAATGGGGAACGAACAGACATTCCCTCAATAAATGATGTGGGGTAAACTGGACAGCCACATGCAAAAGAATGAAACTAGGATATGCTCTTACACTATACATAAAAACCAACTCAAAATGGATTAAAACCTTGAATGTGAGGCCTGAAACCATACAACTAGAAAACATAGATGGTACACTCCTCAATACTGATTGTGTCCTCTGGGTTTTTGGATCTGACTGCAAAAGCAAAGGCAACCAAAGCAAAAATAAATGAGTATAACTATACCATGCTAAACATTTTTGGCACAGGAAAGGAAATCATCCATAAAATGAAAAGGCAACCTATGCAATGGGACAATATATTTGCAAAGCCTATATCTGATAAGGGTTAATATCCAAAACATAAAAAGAACTCATACAACTCACTAGTAGAAAAACAAACTAAGAAACAGAGAACCTCAATAGACAGTTTAGTCTAAAGAAAACATACAGATGGCCAAGAGACACATGTCAAGATGCTCAACATAGTCACAGAAATACAAATCAAAACTGTAAGATATCACCTCATACCTGTTAGAATGCCCCTCATCAAAAGACAAATAATAATAAGCATTAGAATGTATAAAAAAGGGAACCCTTGTATACTGTTGGTGAAAATGTAAACTGCTATTGGTGCTATAGCAAAGAGTACAGAACTCCCTCAAAAAATTAAAAACAGAACCACCATATGGTTCAGCAATTCTACTTCTGGGTATTTATCTGAAAAAAACAAAAACACTAACTGGAAAAAATATATGCCACCTCCTCATTTACTGCAGCATTATTTTCAACAGACAAGATATTGAAGTGATCTGTCCATCCATAGGTGGATGGATAAAGATGTCGTACATATATACAATAGAATAGTTTTCATCATCAAAAAAGGAAATCCTGTTATTTGTGACAACATGGATGGACCGTGAGGCTATTAGGTTAAGTGAAATAAAGAAAGAGAAAGTAAAACACTGTGGGATCTCACGTACATGTGTAATTTTAAAAAACAACATAACCAAGGTTCACAGATACAAGGAATAGACTGGTGGTTGCCAGTTGTGGGGGCCAGGGCTGGGGCAAAGGAGTGAAGGCATAAATTTTCAGGTATAAAATAATTAAGTTATGGGGGTGTAATGTATAACATGTTGAACACAGTTAATAATACTGTACTGCATATTTGAAACTTGCTAAGAAAGTCAATCTTGGAAGTACTTATCACAAGAAAAAAAATTTTTATAACTGTATGGTGACAAATGTTAATTAGACATTGCTGTGATCACTTCACAATATATGTAAATATGGAATCACTCTGTTGTATACCTGAAACTTACATAATGAAATATGTCAATTATACCTTAATAAAAAAAAAAGTTTCAAAGCGGTATCAAGCAGTATTCCTATAACTTGAAGTAAGAGAAAAATCATTATTACAAATATGGAGTTGGTCTTTCACAATTAATGCAAGCTTAGATTGACTTAAAGTAATACAGTGAAGACTAATAGGCACTTTTTAAAATGCCCAAGGAAGCCCAGAGGGTACAATCAGTTAAGTGGCAGACTTGGTCTCAGCTCAGGTCGTGATCTCAGGGTCATGATATTGAATCCCACATCTGGCTCTGCACTCAGCATGGAATCGCTTAAGTTACCCTCTTCCTTTCCCTCTTTTCCTCCTCTGCTCTCTCTCTCACTCTCAAACAAATAAATAAGTAAATAATACCTGTCGGGGGGAAATGATTTTGATCACATTAAAACTGTAGATTGGCTAGGAAAAACTACATTAATTCCAAATACTTGGATTTTTCTGCATATCTTATTATTAACAATCCCTACATTAAATTTAACCATAGTTAGAAATTACAGTCCTTAAAATTTCAAACTTTAGAAACTTTTTGAGAAGTTTTATGGCCCAATATATGATTTATCTTGGTATGTATATTATGCATTTAGATGGAATGTACATTCTATTGTATTCTAGTTACATGTGATATTCTACAAATGTCAAGGTGACGGATAGTGGTTTTTCAGATCCTTTATGTTCAAAGTGATTTTTTTAGGTCTATATTTTCTGTAATTTATAGACAGCATGCTGTTAAGATTTCTAGCCATGATTACAGATCTTAAGCACTTACAAATTTGTGACTGATATGTTGAAATGTTGTTCTTCATCTCCAATAACATGTTTGAAATCATTTCACCTAATATTAATAATACTAATTACTAATATTACTCCAACTTTCTTATATATTATTTGCATGCTACATCGTTTCCCATGCATTTATTTTCAATCTATCTATGTCATTAGATTTTTCTTAAAGATTTTATGTACTTTTTTAAGAGAGAGAGAAAGAAGTGAGGGAAGAAGCAGAGGAAGAGTGGGTTGACCCTAAAGACCAATGCAGAGCTAGATCCCATTACCCAGAGAATACATTTAAAGGAGAAATCAAGAGTTGGGCACTCAACTGGCTAAGCCAACCAGGCATCCCTATGTTATTACATCTAAAATGCATCTCTGGAATAGTTAAGATGGCAGAGAAGTAGCAGGCTGAGATGACATCAGGTAGCAGGAGATCAGCAGATAGCTTATCAAACCATTGTGAACACCTACAAATCCAAGAGGAGACCTAAGAGAAGAAGAGCAACAATTCTAGAAACAGAAAATCGACTACTTTCTGAAAGGAAGGACCAGCGGCAAGTGAATCCAAAGTGACGGGAAGACAGACTGCGGGGAGAGGAGCCGGCTCCCGGCAACCAGCAGAACAACAGAGCACAAAATCAGGACTTTTTTTTTTTTTTCCTAATTATTTGACAGACAGATCATAAATAGGCAGAAAGGCAGGCAGAGAGCAAGAGAGACGAGGAAGCAGGCTCCCCAATGAGCAGAGAGCCCGATACGGGGCTCGATCCCAGGACCTAGGATCATGACCCAAGCCAAAGGGAGAGGCTTTAACCCACCAAGCCACCCAGGTGCCCCCAAAACCAGGACTTTTAAAAGTCTGCTCCACTGAGGGACATCGCTCCACAGGCTAAACCTGTGAAGTCCACACAGGGTCAGCGTGGCCCCAGGTCCCACGGATTCACAGAAGGATCAGGGGTGTATGAGTGTCCCAAAGCTCGCAGGTATTAGAGTGGGGAAGCCGGCTACAGAGAGCAGAGGAGTGAGCTCTCAACTCGGGGTTACCTTGAACCATAATCCATGGCACAGGCTCTCCTGGGTGGGGTCCCCAGAAGATCTGGGGAGACACCCCCTGGAAGAGCTCAGAGATCTGCGGGATTCAGAGACTCCAGGCAGAGCTCTGCGCCAGAGAAAGAGACACTTGGTCACAGCCTGGGTGAGCTTGGAGCAGGGCCGGAGGCCAGGGAGATGGGAATGATTGAGCACTTTTCTCTGAGGGTGCACTGAAGAATGGGGCCCCAAGCTCTAGGCTCCACCAGGCTGGAGACTGGGAGGCCAACACTTTCATTCCCATATTAGGGAAATTCTCTACTATAATTCTCTCCTCTGCTCCCTTCTCTTTCTTCTTCTTCTGGGAAGAAGGCTAGGGACCTAATCAATACAGACAATGGAACTCTACAGAAAGCATTCAGGGGGCAAAAGCTCCAGAAAGCGAACCTGATCGGATTGCTTAGCCTGGCCCCTGAAAAGGGTGGTACAATTCCGCCTTGGGCAAAGACACTTGAGAATCACTACAAAAGGCCCCTCCCCCAGAAGATCAACAAGAAATCCAGCCAAGACAAGATCACTTACCAAGGAGAACAGCGGAATTCCAGAGGAGGAGAAAGCAAAGCGTGAAATTCATGACTTTTCTCTCCATGATTCTTTAGTCTTGCAGTTAATTTTTTAAAATTTTTTTCTTCTTCTAATTTTTTTAACTATTACCCTTTCCTCTTTTAATTTTTTAACTAGTTTACTTAACAATACCTTCCATTAAAAAAAATAATCTTTTTGAAACTTCATTCTTATAGTCATATTTTATCCTTTATTGTATCTAATTTTATTTTTTGTATATACATAGGGGTTTTTATTCTAAAAAATCTGGGGTACAACTTCCTCTAATAAATCAAAATATACCCTAAATCTAGCTCCGGGCTTGTTCTAGTCTCCAGCCCGAGCAAATTCTCTCCACTTTCGTTTTCTTTATTCTCCCAACCAACCTACTTTATCAACTCCTTTTTTAGAAATTTAAAAAATATATGTATTTTTTCATCTGTTTAGGCATATTCCATCCGTTCATTGTGTTTACCCTTATATATGTTTTCCATTTTTTAAAATTTTGGGAGGTGGTTTCTTCTAAGAGACCAAAATACTCCCAAAATTAAGGGGGCGACCCTGTTCTAGTCACCAGTCTAATATATATATATATGTATTTTTTTCTTTTTTATATTTTTTCCTTATTTGTTTTCTGTTTAAAATTTTTTTTCTTTTTATGAATTTCTTTTTATCCCCTTTCTTCCTCCCATGATTTGGGGTCTCTTCTGATTTGCTTAAAGCACATTTTGCTGGGGTCTTTGCCACCCTTTTAGTATTTTATTTGCTCCTTCATATATTCTTATCAGGACAAAATGACAAGGCAGAAAAACTCATCACAAAAAGAACAAGAGGCAGTACCAAAGGCTAGGGACCTAATCAATACGGACATTGGTAATACTGCAGACCTAGAGTTCAGAATGACGATTCTCAAGGTTCTAGCCAGGCTCGAAAAAGGCATGGAAGATATTAGAGAAACCCTATCCGGAGAGATTAAAGCCCTTTCTGGAGAAATAAAAGAAATAAAATCTAACCAAGTTGAAATTAAAAAAGCTGTTAATGAGGTGCAATAAAAAATGGAGGCTCTTACTGCTAGGATAAATGAGGCAGAAGAAAGAATTAGTGATATAGAACACCAAATGACAGAGAATAAAGAAGCTGAGCAAAAGAGAGACAAAAAAAATATACTGGACCAGGAGGGGAGAACGATAAGTAACAGCATAAGACAAAACAACATTAGAATAATTGGGATTTCAGAAGAAGAAGAAAGAGAGAAGGGAGAAGAAGGTATATTGGAGAGAATTGTAGTAGAGAATTTCCCTAATATGGCAAAGGGAACAAGCATCAAAATCGAGGACGTGCAGAGAAACACCCCTCAAAATCAGTAAGAATAGGTCCACACCCTGTCACCTAATAGTAAAATATACAAGTCTTAGCAACAAAGAGAAAATCCTGAAAGGAACCCGGGAAAAGAAGTCATAAGATACAAGAGTAAAAATATTAGATTGGCAGCGGACTTATCCACAGAGAACTGGCAGAACAGAAAGAACTGGCATGATATATTCAGAAGACTCAATGAGAAACACATACTGCCAAGAAACTATATCCAGCTAGACTGTCATTGAAAATAGAAGGAGAGATAAAAAGCTTCCAGGACAAACAAAAACAGAAAAATTTGCAAACACCAAACCAGCTCTACAGGAAATATTGAAAGGGGCTCTCTAAGCAAAGAGAGAGCATAAAAGTAGTAGATCAGAAAGGAACAGAGAAAATACACAGTAAGTCACCTTACAGGCAATACAATGGCACTAAATTCATATCTCTCAGTAGTTACCCTGAATGTTAATGGAATCAATGCTCCAATCAAAAGACACAGGATATCAGAATGGATAAAAAAAACAAAACCCATCAATATGTTGCTACAAGCAACTCATTTTAGACCTGAAGACACCTCCAGATTTAAAGTGAGGGGGTGGAAAACAATTTACCATGCTAATGGACATCAGAAGCAAGCAGGGGTGGTAATCCTTATATCAGATCAATTAGATTTTAACCCAAAGACTATAATAAGAGATGAGGAAGGACACTACAACAAACTCAAAGGGGTTCTTCAACAAGAAGATCTAACAATTTTAAATATCTATGCCCCTAACATGGGAGCAGCCAACTATAAACCAATTAATAACAAAATCAAAGACACATTGACGATAATACAGTAATAGTAGGGGACTTTAACACTCCCCTCATTGAAATGGACAGATCATCCAAGCAAAAGATCAACAAGAAAATAAAGGCCTTAAATGACACACAGGACCAGATGGACATCACAGATATATTTAGAACATTCCATCCTAAAGCAACAGAATACACATGCTTCTCTAATGCACATGGAACATTCTCCAGAATAGATCACATCCTGGGTCACAAATCAAGTCTCAACCAGAATCAAAAGACTGGGATCATTCCCTGCATATTTTCAGACCACAATGCTCTGAAGCTAGAACTCAATCACAAGAGGAAATCTGGAAAGAACCTAAATACACGGAGACTAAACAGCATCCTTCTAAAGAATGAATGGGTCAACCAGAAAATTCAAGAAGAATTGAAAAAATTCTTAAAAACAAATGATAATGAAAACACAACGGTTCAAAATCTGTGAGACACAGCAAAGGCAGTCCTAAGAGGAAAATATATAGTGATACAAGCCTTTCACAAGAAACAAGAAAGATCTCAAATACACAACCTAATAATACACCTACAGGAGCTGGAAAAAGAACAACAAAGAAAGCCTAAACCCAGCAGGAGAAGAGAAAGATCAGAGCAGAAATAAATGAAATAGAAACCAAGAGAACAACAGAACAAATCAACAAAAGTAGGAGTTGGTTCTTTGAAAGAATCAGTAAGACTGATAATCCCCTGGTCAGACTTATCAAAAAGAAAAGAAAAAGGACCCAAATAAATAAAATCATGAATGAAAGAGGAGAGATCACAACCAAAACCAAAGAAATACAAACAATTATAAGAACATAGTATGAGCAACTCTACGCCAACAAATTTGACAATCTGGAAGAAATGGATGCATTCCTAGAGACATAAAAACTACCACAACTGAACCAGGCAGAAATAGAACACCTGAATAGACACATAACCAGAAAGGAGATTGAAACAGTCATCAAAAATCTCCCCCAAAAAAAGAGCCCAGGGCCAGATGGCTTCCCAGGGGAATTCTACCAAACATTTAAAGAAGAATTAATTCCTATTCTCCTGAAATTGTTCCAAAAAATAAAAATGGAAGGGAAACTTCCAAACTCATTTGATGAGGCCAGCATCACCTTGATCCCAAAACCAGGCAAGGATCCCATTAAGACAGAGAATTATAGACCAATATCCTTGATGAACACAGATGCAAAAATTCTCACCAAAATACTGGCCAATAGGATCCAACAGTACATTAAAAGGATTATTCACCACGACCAGTGCGATTTATTCCACAGCTGCAAGGTTGGTTCAACATCGGCAAATCAATCAATGTGACACAACACATTAATAAAAGAAAGAAAAAGAACCATATGATACTCTCAATAGATGCTGAAAAAGCATTTGACAAAGTACAGCATCCATTCCTGATCAAAACTCTTCAAAGTGTAGGGACAGAGGGCACATACCTAAATATCATCAAAGCCTTCAATGAAAAACCCACAGCAAATACCATTCTCAATGGAGAAAAACTGAGAGCTCTTCTGCTAAGGTCAGGAACACAGCAGGGATATCCATTATCGCCACTGTTATTCAACATAGTACTAGAAGTCCTAGCCTCGGTAATCAGACAACAAAAGGAAATTAAAGGCATCCAAATTGGCAAAGAACTCAAACTATCACTCTTTGCAGATGATATGATACTACATGTGGAAAACCCAAAAGACTCCACTCCAAAACTGCTAGAACTTGTACAGGAATTCAGTAAAGTGTCAGGATCTAAAAGCAATGCACAGAAATCAGTTGCATTTCTTTACACCAAAAATAAGACAGAAGAAAGAGAAATTAAAGAGTCAATCACATTTACAATTGCACTCAAAAACATAAGACACCTAGGAATAAATGTAACCAAAGAGGCAAAGAATCTATACTAAAAAAACTATGAAGTATTCATGAAAGAAATTGAGGAAGACACAAAGAAATGAAAAAATGTACCATGCTCCTGGATCGGAAGAACAAATATTGTGAAAATGTCTATGTTACCTAAAGCAATCTACACATTTAATGCAATCCCTATCAAAATCCCACCCATATTTTTTCAAAGAAATGGAACAAATAATCCTAAAATTTATATGGAACCAGAAAAGACCTCAAATAGCCAGAGGAATATTAAAAAAGAAAGCCAAGGTTGGTGGCATCACAATTCTGGACTTCAAGGTCTATTACAAAGCTGTCATCATCAAGACACTATGGTACTGGCACAAAAACAGACACACAGATCAATGAAACAGAATAGAAAGCCCAGAAATAGACCCTGAACTTTATGGTCAATTAATCTTCGACAAAGTAGGAAAGACTGTCCAATGGAAAAAGGACACCTGCTTCAACGAATGGTGTTGGGAAAATTGGAGAGCCACACGTAGAAAAATGAAATTGGACCATTTCCTTACACCACACACAAAAATAGACTCAAAATGGATGAAGGACCTCAATGTGCGAAAGGAATCCATCAGAATCCTTGAGGAAAACACAGGCAGCAAACTCTTCGACCTCAGCCGCAGCAACTTCTTGCTAGGAACATCGCCAAAGGCAAGGCAAGCAAGGGCAAAAATGAACTATTGGGATTTCTTCAAGATCAAAAGCTTTTGCACAGCAAAGGAAACAGTTAACAGAACCAAAAGACAACTGACAGTATGGGAGAAGATATTTGCAAATGACATATCAGATAAAGGGCTAGTGTGCAAAATCTATAAAGAACTTAGCAAACTCAATAGCTTAGCAAACTCAATAGCCAAAGAACAAATAATCCAATCAAGAAATGGGCAGAGGACATGAACAGACATTTCTGCAAAGAAGACATCCAGACGGCCAACAGAGACATGAAAAATGCTCCACATCACATGGCACCAGGGAAATACAAATCAAAACCACAATGAGATACCACCTCACACCAGTCAGAATGGCTAAAATCAACAAGTCAGGAAATGACAGATACTGGCGAGAATGAGGAGGAAGGGGAACCCTCCTACACTGTTGGTGGGAATGCAAGCTGGTGCAACCACTCTGGAAAACAGCGTGGAGGTTCCTCAAAAAGTTGAAAACAGAGCTACCTTATGACCCAGCAATTTGCACTACTGGGTATTTACCCTAAAGATACAAATGTAGTGATCCAAAGGGTTACATTCACCTGAATGTTTATAGCAGCAATGTCCACAATAGCCAAACTATGGAAAGAACCTAAATGTCCATCAACAGAGGAATGGATAAAGAAGATGTGGTGTATATATACAATGGAATACTATGCAGCCATCAAAAGTAATGAAATCTTGCCATTTGTGGTGACATAGATGGAACTAGAGGGTATTATGCTTAGTGAAATATGTCAACTGGAGAAAGACAACTATCATATGATCTTCCTGATATAAGGAGTAGAGATGCAGTGTGGGGGGTTTAGGGGGTAGGAAAACAATAAAAGAAACAAGATGGGATCGGGAGGGAGAGAAACCATAAGAGACTCTTAATCTCACAAAACAAACTGAGGGTTGCTGGGGGGAGGGAGAGTCAGGAGAGGGGGGTGGGGTTATGGACATTAGGGAAGGTATGTGCTATGGTGAGTGCTGTGAAGTGTGTAAACCTGGCGATTCACAGACCTGTACCCCTGGGGCTAATAATACATTATATGTTTTTTTAAAAAAAATTAAAAATTTTAAAAAATGCACCTCTGGTAGACAGAAGATAGGAAGGTCTTGCATTTTACCAATGTATCAAGCTCTACCTTTTCAGTAAAATACTTTACCTATTTTCACTTAATGTAACTGTTAATAAGTTAATCTAGGTTTATAATTTTACTATTTGTTTTCTTTTTTTTAAAGATTTTACTTATTTGTGACAGAGAAGAAGAGAAAGAGTACACACAAGTTGGGGGGTGAGGGGCAGAGGGACAAGGAGTAGCAGACTCCCCACTGAGCAGGGAGTTCGATGTGGGGCTCCAACCCAGGACCCTGTGATCATGACCTGAACCCAAGGGAAGATCCTTAACCCACTGAGCCACCCAGGTGCCCCTAAGTCTTTTTTTCATCTCATCTGTTTATATTTATCTGTTATATCTTTGTACCTCCTTTTATATTCTCTAAATACACTTTAAACTCTACGTTCATTTTCCTATTGATTTTTAGCTATACTTATTAATATTTTATTTTTCATTTTTAGTGTTTGTTGTAGGAATCATAACATACACCTTTAAATTTTTTTCACAGTGGACTTAGAGCTACTATTCTACCACTTCCATAAAATAAGAACTAAGTAAGGCACATAATTCTATCTAGCCCAATCCTTTATTCTACAACTGTCTTATTACATCAACATGTGCCATAAATACCATGTTACAGTGTTAGTGTTGTAATTTTTGCTTTATATTATAAGGTTTAACTTATAGGAGGTAAGGAGGAGATTTTTTTATTTATTCACATATTTACCAATTGCCATGTCCTCTATTCCATCCTAAAGATGTGAATTTTCATCTGGTATTATTTCCCTTTGGCCTGAAGAACTTCCTTTACCATTCTTGTTACGTATTTCTGCTGCAATGAAATCTTTTAATTCTTGTTTATCTGGAAAGGTTTTTATTTTGCCTTCATTCATAAACAGTATCTTCACTGACAGAATTCTGTGTTAATTTTTCCAGCAATGTAAAGGTGTTCTAGAGCCTGCTAGTCAGCACTGTTTCTGATAAGTAGTCAGCTATGAGTTATTGTTATTGTTAGTTCTCAGGGTGCTTTCAAGATTCTGTCTTTGTCATTTCAACTGCCTATGATATGCATAAGTGTGATTTTCTTGTATTTATTTTGTTCAGAGATCACTGAGCTTCTTGAATATGTACATTCAAGTTGGTGCCTTTCACCAATTTGGGGTAATTTTCAACCATTATTTTTCCAAACATTTTTGCTCCCATTTCTCCTCTCCTATACTTATAGAATTCCATTACTTATACTTATAGAATTCCTATACTTATAGAATTCCATTAAAATGTGTTGCTGGGGGGCACCTGGGTGGCTCAGTGGGCTAAAGCCTCTGCCTTCGGCTCAGTTCATGACCCCAGGGTCCTGGGATCGAGCCCCGCATTGGGCTATCTGCTCAGCGGGGAGACTGCTTCCTCCTCTCTCTCTGCCTGCTTCTCTGCCTACTTGTGATCTCTGTCCGTCATATAAATAAATAAAATCTTTAAAAATAAATAAATAAATAATAAAATAAAATAAAATAAAATGTATTGCTGCATCTTTTGATACTGTCTTACCATGTCACTGAGGCTAACTTCATTTTCTAAAATCTTTTTTCACTTTTCAGGTTAAATAACTTCTGCTGGATCCTTTGATACCATCCTACCAAGTCACTTAGTTTAACTTCATTTTCAAAAATTCTTTTTCACTTTTCAAATTAAATAATTTCTACTCAACTATCAAGTTCATTGACTTATTTCCCAATCTTCTATAATCCCATGGAATTTTTTTATTTCATATATTGTATATTTAATCACAAAATTTTCATGTTTCTTTTTTTTTATTAATTTTTTTTTTAAAGATTTTATTTATTTGTCAGAGAGAGAGAGAGAGAGAGAGAGCGAGCACAGGCAGACGGAATGGCAGCAGAGGCAGAGGGAGAAGCAGGCTCCCTGCTGAGCAAGGAGCCCGATGTGGGACTCGATCCCAGGACGCTGGGATCATGACCTGAGCTGAAGGCAGCTGCTTAACCAACTGAGCCACCCAGGCGTCCCAATTTTCATGTTTCTATATTTGTGTCTACATTCATTATGTGCATATTTTCCTTTATGTCCCTAAACAGGTGCAACAGCTGCTGATTCTAGTATGTGAGTCATATCAGGGCTCATCTCAGTTAACTGCTTTTTCACTTTAAGTATAAGTCATACTTTTCTGCCCGGGATAACAAGGTGACAGTGAGAGGAGGAACATTTATACTAAGAGAAACTGACAAAGGTCCTGAACTGGTAACTCATTAGCTAAAGTTTAGACAATTAAAAAGGGAGATGTTGGAAAATTTAGGATGTAAATTCTGAAACAGATGCTATAAATCATATGGGCACATACTTTCATAGAGAATAAAAACCAAAATATGATTATGAGATCATGAACACATAGATCATGTATCTATCATATACAGATCATATATACAGGCATTACCTTGTTTATTGTACTTCACCTGAGCTTCACAGTACATTTTTGCAAGTTGAAGGTCTGTGTCAAGCCTACATCAAATAAGCCTATCAGTGCCATTTTTCCAACAGCATTTGCTCGTTTTGTGTCTCTAGGTCACATTTTGGTAATTTTTAAAATTTAAAATATTGCAAACATTTTCATTATGATGATATTTGTTACAGAGATCTGTGATCAGTAATTATCAGATGCTGAAAGCTCAGATGATGGTTAGCACTTTTGAGCAATAAAGTATTTTTTAATTAGTACTAGGTTGTTTTGTTAGACATAATGGTATTGCACACTAAGAGACGATAGTATAATGTAAACTCAACTTTTACATGCCCTAGGAAACCAAAAAATTCACTTGACTCACTTTATTACAGTATTTACTGGGGTGATCTGTAATGGAACCTACAGTATCTCCAAGGTAGGCCTTGTATAAACGTAAATTATAATATAAACAAAAAATATACATTCATCAATATAACCTCTACCATTCCTCCTTTTTTTACTACAAGAACACATTAGAATATGGATTTCTTCTGAAGTGCAACGTACAATGAAATCTTTAAAATATAATTTAAAAAATTATTAAAAACTCTAGACTCCCTTTACAAGCATTAAATTTTGTCAGTTTCTATATAAACATAATTATATTTGGGAGCCAGCTGCTAAAATGTGTTTTTGATCACCATAATTATTTCAAGTCTACATATGATTAATGCAATGAACAGTACTTAGACATCAACAATTAGTACATATTTAGTCACATCATTTTATTCCAATTCACTATTAAAACTCATTAGAAATATAATTAAAAGTATTACTTTCAAATGTCTATATAAATTTAAACAAATGAGTAAAAATAAACAAAGATAAGATTATAAATATGCTCAGTTTTAGAAATATTTTCAAAGATCACTCTGCAAAAGATGATATATTCCCATGTAAGAATACAAAATTTTATCCTTACTTTATTGAAACTTTTCCGTATTTCATCTATGAGATACTAAATCATTTGTTCTACCACTACTGTTAAGTATACAAAGGAAACATCTATTTCATAATAATGAATAGGTATTTCAAATCTGAAAACCTCATTTCTCTTAAAAACTTCATGAACTACTTTGAGATCTTTATTTGTGTCAGCCAGCTTATGCTGCACACCTTCAACAAACACCTGAACCTTATTCAGTTCAACTGATATTTATTATGCCTGTTAACTGGCATAGGAGTCACTCCATAAAATACGTGAAAATTACATCACAAAGCTCACCTAAATCAAACATCCTTCACACTTCCTGAAAAATGTAGGGTAGGAAGAGAAACCTCTGCTGTGTCTCTGCTGCCCTCTACAGGATTTGTTCTTTGAAGACACAGAAATTGTGAAAACCCAGACAGACATACCAACCAATACAGAAATTAACATCAGTAATCAACTGTATTTGTCAAATGTGCTAAAAGATGACATTATAAAGAGAACTTATTGCTATTCTCTTTATTTCTATCATGCTTTTTCTCCAAGTAGTTGAACATATAGTTAAACTGTTAAGTAATTAAGTAAGTAATTAAGAGAATTTGGGATCAGATTCTTTAAGTTAGAATCTGATTCTGCCGTTTATTATCTGTATTTCTAGTCTCTCATCTATAAAATGGAGTTATTAATGACATCTAGCTGACACGATCAGCACTTCAGTAAAGTGCCTGACATATAGTAAAAACACAGGGTTATCATGTTATCAATTGCTATTACTATTATTGACACTGTAACAAAATGGCCAGGACCACAGCTCAGAAACCAGAGCTCCTGAGTTAGAATCCTGGCTCAGTCACATACTACTTTATGACCAAAGAAAAATTACTTAATCTCTATATGCCTTAGAACCCTCTGAAAATTAGGGATGGTAACAATAGTTCCCATTTCACAAGAGTGAGTATGAGGTTTAACTAAGCTAATGTACATAGTACAGCACTTAGAAGAATGTCCCACAAGGAAGAATTCATAATGTTAGCATGTGCTATTATTAAGAGTTCAGTTCCCTTTACTTAAGCGCTACCAGAATTCTGCTCCAGAGAACTGCTGAAATTATGCTCACAGGCCAGATTTTTCCTAAATCAACAACTTCACTCATGTCAGCCTGAGCAAGTAATTCAAAACAGACCTAAATAATAATTAATGTTTCCCACTGAGTGAAAGCAGGGTTCTCCCACAGAGTAAGTATTCACACACCATATATGTTCTGTTTCTACATTCATGAATGAGAGACAAATAGTGTATTGTTCATAAAACAGTAATAATTATTCAACAGTGAAAAGATAAGGGTCAGTTTGTTTCTGGAGAACTAAGTAATACAAAATTCCTAATTACAATATAAATCTTCCCCTCTTCCATTTCATTCAATGTACATGGCTCATTTAAACATTATAAAACACTGCTGACACCCTACTCATATCTCCTGCCCTATCTTCAGTGACACTGGCTCTATCTTCAGTTTCCAGCAATTCCATTTCTTTGCCTCAGGGATTTCTCTGGCTGCCATAAGCCATTTTCCCCACTTGTGCAGTAGTCTATACGAATGAGGAAATATTCCATCACCCAAATTCCACCAAGGGCCATCCCATAACCAAGGAATGAAGGGATCTACATAAGTAACTCAGCAGTCTTGCCCCTTTCCTATCCCCTGATGGGATAATCCTGAGGCTCCCAGAGTTTTACAGCAGTGCTAAGTTACAGATCCCCACAATAATGAATGATCCCTGATTGACTGCTATTCCATCCCAGGCTCACTTGCTCACCACTACTAGGTTTTCTCAGGGTATGCTTCTATGCAAATTCAAAGACAAATATTCACAAAAACTGTGAATATAAGACAAGTCCACAAAAACCATCACATATTTTACTTTTCTCAACCAACCTGAAATGCTGAATAAACAAAAGAGAAAAGTTAAGGTATTGTGTAAGTATGAGGAAGGAGGTGCTAGTGTAACTGCAAATGTTGGGCAGAGCATGCAAGTATGAGTTAATCTCCTGAGGGCAGATGCCAAGACAACATCAGCTATAGAAGAGATTCACTGAAGGAAGCACCTGCAAAGGATAAAAGGGAGAAAGTAGAGTCAAGGAGAGATTTAGGACCACAGTGTAGGTCTGAAAACTATAAGAGGACAAGAAGTAAAAAATAAAGAGAACTGAGTAAAAGATGCAGCCCATGGGTAACACGGCCCTAGTACAAACAAAATGAAGGATCCTGAAGGATGGCAGTTGGGGCTGTCAATCAACTGTGTTCCTTGCAGCTGAAGATCTGAGTGCATATTACCACAGCTGCACTGCAGAGAATGATGATCCAAAGTGATATTATTGCAGCAACTTGAAAAATGTGTCTAGAGAAAAATTTCCTCTCCTCCAAGATTGTTGGTTATTAATATGTACTACTCTTTTGCATGATTATATACTTCATATAATGCAGTATCAAACTGTACAGATTCTTTGGTAAACTGGCTTACTTCCTCAATATTATTCATGATGATAATATAGCACTTTACTTTATACAAGCCAATTTGCCTGTGTTCATAGAAAATTAGCTTTCAGAAGTTTTTTCTCTTCTAAACAAGGCTATAATGAATAGTCACATATATATATATATTCCTTTAGCCATGTGTGAAAATTCCTCTGAACAGTGGCTTTCAAATATTTTTACTTAAGAACAGTAAAAAATACATTACATATTGTAATTCAACACACATATACCAATAAATGTAACTGAATAAAAAATTGCAGGAAAATACAAACTCATACATTCCAATGTAGTCTGTTTTATTCCACTGTATTGTATATACGATATTTCATTTTTAATTTATACTTCCCATACTACTAGTGAGACTGAGCATCTTTTCACATGCTTAGTGGCCATTCAGGTTTCCCTTTCCTATTCATGACCTGAATTTCATTTGGGCTATGTCTTTTCCTTACTGGTTTGTTCAAGTTCTCGATATATTCTGGATATTACTACAGAATGTCCTTTTCTAGAAAACATTTTTTAATGCAAGCAATAAATTTACTTGGTTCAAAATTCAAAATAGCATACAAGTTATTTAGTAAAAACAGCTTCCTACCACTCTAGAGATATTCCATATAAACACATATTCTTCCATTTTTTCCCTTTTTTTTTAAATTTAAATTTTGTTAGTTAACATACAGTGCAATATTGGTTTCTGGAGAATTCAGTAATTCAATACTTACATATAGTACCCAGTGCTCATCACACAACTGCCCACTTTAATACCCATCACCCATCTAGCTGATGATCTTCTCACCTTCCTCTAGCAACCCTCAGTTTGTTCTCTATAATTAAGTCACTTATGACTTTTTTGCTTTTCCCCCCTCCCACACGTTCATGTTTTCTTTCTTAAATTCCACATATCAGTGAGATCATATGGTATTTGTCTTTCTCTGACTTATTTAACTTAGCATAAGTAATCCATTCTGGTATCCTGTGTCTTTTGATTGGGGCGTTTAGTCCATATACATTCAAAGTGATTACTGAAAGATATGAATGCAGCACTGTTGTGTTACCTGTAGAGCTGGTGATTCTGGTGATGTTCTCTGGTCCTTTCTGGTCTTTGTTCTTTTTGGTATTTTTTCCCCCCGCTCATAGAGTCCCCTTAGTATTTCTTGCAGGGCTGGTTTAGTGGTCACAATCTCCTTTATTTTTTGTTTGTCTAGGAAACTCTTTATCTCTCTTTCTATTCAGATGACAACCTTGCTGGATAAATAATTCCAACCCATTACATTAAATATTGGAATACTGAAATAATAATCCCAACTCATCCCATTGACTAATTCCAACGTACCACTTTGAATAATTCCAGCTCATCTCAGTGAATATTTCCTTCAACTCCCTTATGGCCCACAAGGTTTCAGCAGACAGATCTGTTGCAAACCCGATCTGTCTTCCCTCATAAGATAAGGACTTTTCTTTATTTTGTTGCTTTCAGGAATCTTTCCCTGTCTATTTTGTGAATTTGACTATGATATGCCTTGGTGATGGTTGCCTCTTTTTGAATTTAATGAGATTTCTCTGCTTTTTGGATTTTAATGTCTGTGTCTTTCTCCAGGTTTGGGATGTTTCCACCTATAATTTGTTTGAATAAACTGTCCCTTTTTTCTCCCTACATCTTCTGGGACTCCTAGGATACAAACGTTATAAGAGTTTAGTAAGTTGCTGAATTCCCTATGTCTACCTTTGTGATCCATTACCTGTTTTCTTCTTTTTTTCAGCTTCCTTATTTTCCAACTTTTTATCTTCTATATCACTGATTCAGTCCAATGATTCACCTGTCCTCATTTTTAGGGCCTCCACTTGGAACTGCATCTTGATTTCAGCATTTTTAATTTCAGCTTGACTAGATTTTAGGTCTTTTATCTCAGCAGTACAGGATTCTCTAGTGTCTTCTATGCTTTTTTCAAGCCCAGCTAGTACCCTTATAATCATTGTTTTAAATTCTAGTTAGCTATATTGATTAAATAAATCCCTGGCTGTGAGTACTACCTGCCATTCTTCTGGAATAAATTTCCCTATCTCATCATTTTGTCCAGAAAAGAAAGGAAGACAGGAGCTGGGTGGCTCATTCAGTTAGGCCTCTGTCTTCACCTCAGGTCGTGATCTCGGTGTCCTGGGAGAAGCTCAGCAGGGACTCTGCTTCTCCCTCTCCCTCTGTCCCTCCCCCAACTTGTGCTTGCTCTCTCAAATAAATGAATAAATAAATCTTAAAAAAAAATAAAGAATCTAGATCCCAAAGTAAGAAAAAAATATAAAAATAAAAAATGCTAATGAAAGTAAACAAAAAATAAAAATATAAAATATACATATAAAAATGTAAACAACTTTTTAAAAAGAATTGCAAAAAATAAGAAAATAAATGAAAAAGAAGGAAATAAAGAATAAAAGTCCAAAGGACGCTAGATACTATTTTTCCTCAGTGCTGAAGCTTTCAGAACTCTATGATCAGTAAACTCAGTGCAAGCAAACTGTACTGGCTTTCTTGGGAAGGGGTCTGTTGTGCTGATTCTCAGGACTTGCCCTCAGTGGTGGGGGAAGATGGGGAGCAGCAGCCAGGGAGGCAGGGCTTGGTGTTAAGCAGCTCCAGAATCCACTAGGTGGCCCTGTTTTTCTCCCTGAAGACTTTCAGTGCTGATGGGTATGTGGGATGAATATGGTGGCACCCCACTCTCTAGCCCAAGAGCTGAAAACTCACATCCCTCACTCTTCAAGGAACCCTCACAGAAGAGCAGTCAATCACTCTTGTCTCCCTAGTTGCCATCAGAACCCTGTGTTCACCTTGTCTGTGTCCAAGCTTTTTTACCTCAGGCATGCATCTGAGTTTCAAAACTCCAAATTTTAGGGACTTCTGTGGCACAGACCTGTGTTGATTCCTAGGGGAGGGTCTTTACACAATTTTGCAGGACCCCTGCACCCCCCCCCTCCGCTTCTTGACAGGCTGCATGATCCAGTAATGAAAGAGATTCAGGTGGCAAAAGAGGAAAATTATTAAGCAAGACCAAAACCAAAAAAAGGATGAACTTGCATTAAAAAGAAAAGACCCTATGGCTTAGGCTGAATACCTATTTTCCTTCTTGAAATCTGAAATTCCAGTACATGCAAGGCAGAGAGAGTGTCTACTTTACCAGCCCCCAACAGAAAGTCTGGGCATTGAGTCACCAATGAGCTCCCCTGGCAGGCAAAATTTTACAGACATTATCAAAAACTCACTGCTAGAGCAATTAAGCATACCTTGTGTGACTCCACTGGAATAAAACTTGTGAAAGATTGCTGATTTTGCTTTGTATTGTTTCACTATAATAAATCATAGCCCTGAGTTTGACTGTACACTAAATGCTGAGAGTCGTCGTAGTGAATTACCAAACTTCAACATGGACTTGGAGCAGATTCACCACATACTCAAAGAGTTTGATCAACTCCAAGCAGAAAACCACCTGTAGGCATATCACAATCACACTGCTTAAAAGAAGTGATAAAAAAGAAGTATTAAAAAATCAAGAATGAGAGGGGACCCTGGGTGGTTCACACAGTTGAACAACTGACTCTTGATTTCAGCTCAGGTCAACATGTAAGGGTCCCAGGACTGAGCTCTCTGCTCAACACAAAGTCTGCTTGAAATTCTCTCTCTCTCTCTCCCTCTCCCCACACCTCCCTCAAATAAATACATCTTAAAAAGAAAAAATCAAGAATGAGAATAGCTTCAGGGTTCTTCATAGCAACTCTGGAACTAAAAGACAATGAAATAATGCCTTCAAAATTCTGAAGAAAAATAATTTCCAAACTAAAATTCTATTTAAATTGCCATCCACTTATCAAAGTGTGATAAACTCATCTTCTGACATGCCATTTATCTTCCATAAATCCTCTCATTGAAAGCTACTAGAAGATGTCCTCAATCATACTGAGAGTGAAAACCAAGAAAAAGGAAGACATGGAATGCAGGATAAAGTTGCTCTACATTAGAAAGAGGTGAAGAGAGATGTAAGGGTAGCTAAATTCACAAAGCAGAGAGGATGAGTTCAACTTAGAGCAGCTAGGAGGTTGTGGGAATGAGCTCTCCAAAAAGACAAAACAGCTGGACTGCCTACTTTGCCTGAAAACCTTTACAGGAGAGCTAAACAATGGCAAAAAAAAGTAGTTTTATTAACAATAAATAAAGTTAGGTAAACAAAAACCCAAAATAATTAACTCCAAGGAAAATGAAAAGTTGTGAAGGAAAAATAATTAATATTTACCTTGGTTATGAATATTATACAATGCTAAATCCTAATCTAACCAAATCTTGATACATGTGTCCTGAGAGAATAGAGGAATGGAAAAAGTTTCATATGTTAGCAGGTGCAGGGAGTGGGTGAGGAGGAGTGAGTTACCCATGTTACCCATGTTTATAAGCACATTACAAGCATGTTATTTAGAGACAAGGAGGTAAATAATGAAAGAATCACTAAGAGTCAAAAGTGACTGCCCTGGAAAAAGGAGTTAAAAATGAAACACCAAAAGACTATGATTAACAAATGTCCTAACCAGAATTTTGAGAGAAATGGTACTTACCTTTGCAAGCTCAGAGGGCCTCTCTTCACTAGTCGAAGAATGATTGCTTGAACAAGAACCACAGTCTGATATTTCCACAACATTCTCACCATCTTCAGATTCATTACACTCACTAGTATCTTCCCTGTCACTGTCAATCTCCCAGTCAATAAATTGTAGTTCATCTAAAAAATACAATTTTAAATAATTGTATATATGCTTAATGTTTCTTAATCTATTTCTTTATTCTCAGTAGTTAAAAACATCCATATTGCTGAGTAAATTTTAAAATGTATATTAAAAGACTGAAAAATACACTCCTTCTCTTATCTCTCATCTCAGGTAACTACTTTTATTAGCTATTTTTGTATCTTCCTAGGGTTTTTCCAGCATGTTCAAGGAAATAAAATACAATTTTTTTCCTTCTTTCTGATACACTTTAATTTTTTTTTTTTTTTAACTTAACAGAGGTTTTCCATATCAGTAACAGGGTATCCTCATTCTTTTCTGCAACATAGTATTCCACTGCATAGCTGACCCCCAGTTTATTTAATCAGTGTCCTTTAAAAAAAAAAAAAAAAAAGATTTTTATTTATTTATTTGACAGAGAGGCAGTGGGGGAGGGAATATGAGCAGGGGGAGTGGGAGAGGGAGAAGTAGGCTTCCTGCCCAGCAGGAAGCCCAACATGGGGCTCAATCCCAGGACCTGAGCCAAAGACAGATGCTCAACAACTCAGCCACCCAGGGGCCCCTTTAATCAGTCTCTTGTTTTTTGGTTTTGTTTTGTTTTTTAAAAAGATTTTATTTATTTATTTGACAGACAGAGATCACAAGTAGGCAGAGACGCAGGCAGAGAGAGAGGAGGAAGCAGGCTCCCTGCTGAGCAGAGAGCCTGATGTGGGGCTTGATCCCAGGACCCTGAGATCATGACCTGAGCTGAAGGCAGAGGCTTAATCCACTGAGCCACCCAGGTGTCCCATAATCAGTCTCTTGTTAACAGACTTCTTAAAGAATTTAACCTAAAACTTTTTTTTTATAGATTTTGCATCAAGTTTTAAAAAAACAAGGAAATTTAGTTTTTAGTTTACTTTTATAAGCATTGTTATCTAGGTGCTACTTTTGCAAAATTTAATTTGGAAGTTAAATTATTTTCATATTTCAAATAACCAAATTTAATCTATTTTTAAAGAAATAAAAGTAGCTATTAGGGGTAAATTAATCTCTGAGATATCTCTGAGGCATGTAAGGTAAACCTTTCCTACAGTACAAAGCCCAAATATTCCTTCACAGCTACTTCAGCAACTCAGAGGGCTAGTAAGATATCTTGACCCTATTTTAGAGGTATACTAGCAACAATCTTATTTCCAGATAGAAGTAATATTAAAAATAAAATAACTTACTAGCTTTAACACCTGAAAGGGAATTCAAAATTTAAAAAAAGAAAAGAAAAGAAAAGAAAAACTTAAGCTAAAGGTAAAAGTATGGAATAAAGCAAACAAAAATGTAAGTCTTCTTTTTTCTGATACCGTTGTTCCAGAAGATAAAAGTCCACTAGAGTGATTATAAAAGACTGGAGGTCAGACTAGTCTGGGAGAAGCAGACACATAACAGCAGTAAAATAACTGCAGCAACCACTCTTACCATTAGAGAATGGCAGGGAAATACCATATGTAACAACACATTTACTCATGGAAGCCAGGCAATGGAACACATAAATTCTCCAGGTTGCTGAAGCATCACAGCAGAAAGCCAAGGGAAAGGCAGAGCTCTGAGGAATGCAAGTGCCCCCAGAGCTATTGTACTTTTGTAGCATTTGTCCATTTGTTCCTCATTCATTCAGTAAAAGCAGTGCTACAGAGAGCCTACTACATCATCCTAGACATTTAAAATACCAAAACAAACACAGGAGATAATACAGAACACTGTTCCTACCCTGGAGAAGCCCATCGATGAATAACATTTATACTGCAGCTTCTGAGTGCTATTTAATGATATACCACAACCCAAACTAATAAGACCTTTCATTCTTCACAATAATTTTATGAAGCAGGCAAGACAACTACTGAGTCTCCAAAAAGTTAAGAAGCTTTTTCAAAGTTACAAAAAAACACAAATGCAGGGGGAATATTTTTTTTTTTAAAGAAGAAAAGATTTTGACAATTTTAATTCAGGGCTCTTCCCTCTCCATCACAATTCTGGGCCTTAAGGCCCAGAGACTCTAATCCAATATAAGTAGAAGGAGGTCTAGGTATATTGTGTTTAAAACTCACCTGGTAGATGGAGAGGAGAGACGAGTTTGGGGAAATTGGACAGGGAGACGAATCATGAAAGACAATGGACTCTGAAAACAATCTGAAGGTTTTGGAGGGGCAGGGGGTGGGAGGTTGGGTGAACCTGGTGATGGGTATTATGGAGGGAACATATTGAATGGAGCACTGGGCGTGGTGCATAAACAATGATTTCTGGAAAACTGAAAAGAAAATTAAAAAAAATTAAAATAAAAAAACCAAAAACCAAAACCCACCTGGTAATTCTGATAAGAAGCCAAGTCTCCTAAGCACCAAAACAGTGTTAAAGCACACAGCACTGTGTTAGACATCCCTAACTATAAATATTAACTGGCACACTTGTTAACTATGTGACTCTGGGTAAGCGATTTGACTTCTCTGAGTCCCAAAATCCTTCTGTAAAATGAGGGTACTCAGCTCACAAGATATAGTAGATACAGTAGATAAAAGATATAGTAGATAAAAAAGAAAATAACATACATTATATCCAGCCAAGTGTCTGAGGTAAAACAAGAAACTGATAAACAGTAATTAAAGGTAAAAAGCAGTGAGGGGAGGAGGAGATGGAAAAGGAACAGAGAAGAGAAAGATAAGCCAGCAGTTACACACATGATTAGATACACTTAAGGGGATCATGTACTTGCTACCTAATAGTCAACTTGCTTAAGAAAAGTCAACAATTTGTTAACACATTTCAAAGTAATTAGCTCAAAGCACCTTTCCATTCTTAGAATTTTGAAAACTACTATGTCTTTTCATAGAGAAAGAAATAGACAATTTTTAATAGCAATTTTAATGAGATGAGATAGCATACTCAACTCATTTAATGAGATAGCATACTATCCACCAACAAAAAAACATAGTTTTTAATAACAAAATGTTCTTAGATGTATAAAGACCAAGAGTTACCAAACAACGAATTTCATTTCATATGACTGAATTAATAAAATAAGCCCTGTGAGCTTATGTATAACTTTAAAATACCACCTCACCTGTTTATTACTAGAATGTGAACTGGTAGTTACCAAGATGGCATACAAAGTGGCCAAAGGTATATAATCCTTTTCCACAGGGTTTGTCTGTATAAACATAACCTTAACCAAGGTTATGTTTATAATATGAAGGTTATTTTGAAAGCATTAAGACTTCTAAATACTCTAGATGAGCTATACACCCTAAAAACTATAAAAAGACATGATTTTCCTAATTCTAAGTCTACAGTTCTCAACTCAGGATGATTCTGCCTTCTGCGGACATCTCACAACAACTGGAGACATTTTTAGCTTTGACAGCTGAAGCTGGGGAGGGATGCCTGGGTGGCTCAGTCAGTTAAACATCTGCCTTCGGCTCAGGTCATGATCCCCGAGTCCTGGGATTGAGTCCTACCTACATCAGTTGGGAGCCTTCTCCTCCTGCCTGCCACTCCCCTTACTTGTGTGTACGCACACACACTTTCTCTCTCTCTAACAAATAAATGAATAAAATTTTAAATAACAACAAGGGGCTGGCAGAGCTGTCACTAGTGAATGGAGGCCAGAGATGCTGCTAAACACCCTATGCTGCACAGGAAAGCCCCCTTTCCCACACAAAGAGTTTTCTGGCCCCAAATGGCATTAGTGAGAAGTTTGGGAAACCTTGTTTTAAACTGTCAAAAACAGGGGCCAAAATGGCAGAGAAGCAGGGGACCCTATTTCAACCAGTCCCCTGAATTAAGCTGGATATCTACCAGACCACTCTGAACACCCATGAAATCAGCCTGAGAAGTAAGAAGATCTATCAGGATCTATACCAACAGAATATCTCCAGTGGCTGGTTTTGAAGTATGAAGCAGGGAGCCATAATTCTGTGGGCAGATACTGGATGATAAACAGAAAGGGGAGAGAGCTACCAAAAGCAATGTCGCTGGGAAGGTGAGATAACACAGGAGCCCAAAAGTGTCCCATGCTGGGGACAGGGCACAGATTCACAGACTGGTAGCCTCGGGGAAAGGCCTTTAGGGTAGCCCCCCAGACTGAAACCTGGAGCTCTGGAGGCAGACATGTGAACTGGAGGCAGCTGGTGGTTTTAGAAGCACAAAGGGCACAGACGTGCCTGGACCTGGAAGTGAGCGCTAGGAGTGCTGCTGTGGGGTGCACAACCCAGGACGCTGGGGTTTTCAGCAGCAAAGACAAAGACATGTCCAGTGTGGCTTTCTGGAGACCAGACTGTGATCTCTCTGTTCTGAGACAGAAGTCTGGATACAGTCACTTCTGCTCTGACAGAAAACAAAAGCCCCCCTCCCCCAAAACCAGTTTTCACTACGCCCATATCCCCCACAGGGTTGCCTGAGTAACAGTGCAGCAGGACCTTCCCGCAGAACACAGGCTGAAAGAACAAGAGGCTAACAACCTTAAGGTCCCTATAAAACAGGTGAATCCTGCTTAGGTTGTGGTCAATACTTTGAACTCTGTACATTCCCTCAACCACCCCTGACCAGAATGACTAGGAGGAGGAATCCCAGACACAGGAAAAATTCAGAGACTGTGACCTCTGCAACAGAATTAAAGGATATGGATATAAGCAAGACATCAGAAATAGACTTCAGGGTAACAACTATGCAGGTGATAGCTAGGCTGGAGAAAAACACTAATGACACCAGATTGTCTAAGGGCAGAAGTGAGAGCTGATCTGGCAGAATTTTAAAATGCCATCAATGAGATCCAATCTAAACTAGATATTTTTTTTTTTTAAGATTTTATTTATTTATTTGACAGAGAGAAATCACAAGTAGGCAGAGAGGCAGGCAGAGAGAGAGGAGGAAGCAGGCTCCCTGCTGAGCAGAGAGCCAGATGCGGGACTCGATCCCAGGACCCTGAGATCATGACCTGTGCGGAAGGCAGCGGCTTAACCACTGAGCCACCCAGGCGCCCATAAACTAGATATTCTAACAACTGGGGTAAATGAGGCAGAAGAACAAATTAGTGATTTAGAAGACAAATTAATGGAAAAGAAGGATCAGGAAGAGGCCTGGAAAAACAACTTAGAATCCATGAAAACAGAATTAGAGGAAAAAATGACACCATGAAATGTTCCAATGTCAGAATGTCAGAATTATTGGGATCCCTGAGGGGACTGGAGAGAGTGAGAGGACTAGAAGATATATTTGAGCAAATCATACCTGCAGTCCCTAATCTAGGGACTGAAACAATTGTTCATGTCCTAGAGGCAGAGAGAACACCCCCCAAGATCAAGGAGGGCAGACAGACCCCCAGGCATGTGATATTGAAACTCGTGAACCTTAAACCAGGTAAAATATCTTAAGGTCGGCTAGAGGGAAGAGATTCCTTACGTACAGAGGGAGGATCATCAAAATAACGTCAGACCTGTCCACAGAAATCTGGCAAGCCAGAAAGAGATGGCAAGATATATTCAGGATACTAAATGAGAAGAACATGCAGCCAAGAATACTCTACCCAGCAAGGCTGTCATTTAGTTGGACAGAGATGGATGGATAGATGGATGGAGAGAGAAAGAGCTTCTAAGACCAGCAAAAGCAAAAACTGAAGGAACATGTGACCACTAACCTGGCCCTGAAAGAAATGCTAAGGGGAGTCCTACAAGAGAAGAAAGACCCCAAGAGTGATGTAGAACAAAAATTACAGAGACAATCTATAGAAACAAGAACCTTGTTTAATAAAAGCGTATAAAAACAATAAAAAGCAATAAAAACGTATCTTTCAATAATCACTCTCAAAGTGAATAGCCTAAATGCTCCCATAAAATGGCACAGGGTTGTAGATTGGATAAAAAGACAGGAACCATCCATACGCTGACTACAAGAGACTCATTTTGAACCTAAAGATACATCCAGACTGAAAGTGAAGGGATGGAAAAGCTCTCTTTCATGCTAATGGACTGCAAAAGAAAGCTGGGGTAGCTAGCAATGCTTGTATCTGACAAATTAGATTTTCAGCTAAAGACTGCAGTCAGAGATACAGAAGGATACTATATCATTCTTAAAGGGTCTATCCAACAAGATCTAACAATTCCAAATATCTATGCCTCCAACATGGGAGCAGCCAACTACATAAGCCAATTGTTAATCAAAATAAAGAGACATACTGATACACTATGTTAATTGTAGGGGATCTTAATAGTCCACTCTTAGCAACAGGCAGATTATCTAAGCAGAATATCAACAAACAAACAAGAGATCTGATAGACCTCAAAGAAATATATAGAACATTCCACCCTAAAACAATGAAATACTCATTCTTCTCGAGCACACATGTAATTTTCTCCAAAATACACCACATACTGGGTCACAAATCAGAGCTCAACCGATACCAAAAGATTGAGATTATTTCCTCCATATTTTCAGAGCACAGTGCTTTGAAACTGGAATTCAATCACAAGAAAAAATCTACAAGAAATTCAAACACTTGGAAGCTAAGGACCATCCTGCTCAAGAACGTTTAGGTCAACCAGGAAGTCAAAGAACTTAAACAATTCATGGAAACCAATGAGAACGAAAACACATTGGTCCAAAACTTACAGGATATGGCAAAGGCGTTCCTAACAGGGAAATACATGGCCATCCAAGCCTCACTCAAAAAAATAGAAAAATCCCGAACGCTAACTCTCTTTATACCTTAAAGAACTGGAGAATCACCAACAAATTAAGCCTAACCCACTCACAAGAAGGGAAATAATTAAGAAGAGAGCAGAGATCAATGAATTAGAAACCAGAGATATAACAGAACACATCAACAAAACCATAAGCCAGTTCTCTGAAAGAATTAATAAGATTGACAAAGCACTGGCCAAACTAATCCAAAAGAAAAGAGAAAGGACCCAAAGTAATAAAATGATGAATGAAATGGGGGAGATCATGATTAACTCCCAGGAAATAGAAACAATCATCAGAAATTATTATCAACAGCTATATGCCAATAAATTAAGCAACCTAGAAGCAATGGATGCATTCCTATAAACCTATAAACTTCCAAGACTGAAACAGGAAGAAATTGGCAACCTTTACAGACAATCTTGTTACTAGTTATTTAACTAGTAACAAGATTGAAGCAGTAATCAAAACCTCCCAAAAAACAAGAATCCAGGACCTGATGGATTCCCTGGGGAATTTTACTAAACATTCAAAAAAGAAATAATACCTACTCTCCTGAATCTGTTTCAAAAAATAGAAACAGAAGGAAAACTTGCAGACCCTTTCTATGAGGCCAGCATTACCTTGATCCCCAAACCAACCAAAGACCCCATCAAAAAGGAGAATTTCAGACCAATACCCCCTGATGAATATGGTACTAAGATTCTCAACAAGATCCTAGCTAATACGATCCAGCAATATATTAAAAAGAATATCCACCTGGGAATGAATGAATCAAAGAATGACCAGGTGGGATTTATACCTGGGAATGCAAGGGTGGTTCAACATTGACAAAATAATCAATGTGATAGAAAAAAATAGTAAGAGAAAAGAACCACATGGTTCTCTCAATTGATGCAGAAAAAGCATCTGACAAGATACAGCACCCTTTCTGGACTAAAACTCCTCAAATTAGAGGGATAGAGGGAACATTTCTCAGTTTCATAAAATCCATCTATGAAAAACACACAGCAAAAATCATTCTCAATGGGGAAAAGCTAACAGCCTTAAGATTAGGAACATGACAAGGATGTTCACTCTCAGCACTATTGTTCAACATAGTACTTGAAGTCCTAATGATAGCAATCAAACACCAAAAAGAAATAAAAGTTACTCAAACTGGCAAAGAAGTCAAACTCTCTCTCTTTACAGATGACATGATACTTTATGTGGAAAACTGGAAGACTCCACCCCCAAAGTATTAAACTCATATAGCAGTTCAGTAATGTGACAGAATACAAAATCAATGCACAGAAATCAGTGGCTTTCTTATACACTAATAATGAAACTGTAGAAAGAGAAATATAGAGAATCAATTCCATTTACAATAGCACCAAAAACCATAGGATACCTTGGAAACCCTAACCAAAAAAGTTAAGGATCTATACTCTAGAACTACAGAACACTCATGAAGAAATTGAAGAAGACACAAAAAGATGGAAAAATATTCCATGCTCATGGATCAGAAAAATAAACATTGCTAAAATGTGTATGTTGCCCAAAGCAATCTATACTTTCAAGCCATCTCAATCAAAATACCACCAGCATTCTTCAAAGTGCTAGAACAAACAATCCAAAAGTTTGTATGGAAACAGAAAAGACCCCAAATCACCAAGGAAATGTTGAAAAAGAGAAATAAAGCTGAGGACATCGCATTGCCTGATTTCAAGTCAGCATGGTACTGGCACAAAAACTGATACATAGACCAATGGAACAGAGTAGAGAGCCCAGATATGGACCCTCAATCCTATGGTCAAATAATCTTCCACAAAGCAGGAAAAAATATCCAATGGAAAAAAGACAAGTCTCTGGTGCTGGGGAAATTGGAAGAATGAAATTCGACCATTTTCTTATACCATACACAAAGATAAACTCTAAATGGATGAAAGACCTCAATGTGGGATAGGAATCCATCAATATCCTAGAGGCGAACATCGTAACCTTTTCAACATCTGTCACAGCAACTTCTTTCAAGACACATCTCCAAAGGCAAAGGAAACAAAAGCAAAAATGAACAGATGGGACTTCATCAAGATCAAAAGCTTCTGCACAGTGAAGGAAACAGTCAACAAAACAAAGAGGCGACCCATGAAATGGAAGATATTTGCAAATGACACTACAGAGAAAGGGTTGATATCCAAGATCTATGAAGAACTTCTCAAACTCAACACCCAAAAACAAATAATCAAGTCAAAAAATGGGCAGAAGACGTGAATAGACACTTCTCCAATGAAGACATACAAATAGCTAATAGAAACATGAAAAAATACTCATCATCATTAACCATGTTGAGATACCACCTTCTAACAGTTCGAATGGCAAAAATCGACAAGGCAAGAAACAACAAATGCTGGAGAGGATCTGGAAAAAGGGGATCCCTCTTACACTACTGGTGAGAATGCAAGTTGGCGCAGATACTTTGGAAAATAGTGTGGAGGTTCCTCAAAAAAAAAAAAAAAATTGACCCAGCAATTGTACTACTGGGGTTTACCCCAAAGATACAGATATAGCGAAAAGAAGGGGCACATGCACCCCAATGTTCATAGCAGCAACATCCACAATAGCCAAACTGTGGAAAAAGCCAAGATGCCCTTCAACAGACGAATGGATAAAGATGTGGGCCATATATAAAATGGAATATAACTCAGCTATCAGAAATTATGAATATCCAAATTTTGCATCAACATGGATTGGACTGGAGGAGATTATGCTGAGTATAGTAAGTGAAGCAGAGAAAGTCAATTATCATATGGTTTCCCTTACTTGTGAAACATAAGGAATAGCACGGAGGACATTAAGAGAAGGAAGGGAAAAATGAAGGGGAGGGAATTAGAGGGGGAGACGAACCATGAGAGACTATGGACTTCAAGAAACAAACTGAGGGTTCTAGAAGGGAGGAGGTCAGGGAGATGTGTTGGCCCGGTGATGGGTATTAAGGAGGGTACGTATTGCATGGAGCACTGGGTGTTATATGTAAACAGTGAATCCTGGAACACTACATCAAAAACTAATGACATATGGTAAGGTGACTAACATAACACAATAAAAATTTAATAAAAAAATAAAATACACTGTCAAAAACACAATACAATACAAAATGTCATCAAAACAGAAATGTGTATTATATTTCTACGACAGATTTACTATCATAGTATTTACTGAAACCTCATCAGCAATGGGCAATACAGGTATAACATTATACAGTAGAGAACCTAGGTGGAATCCCAACCAATTCTACTGTTCAAACTTAAGTTGTTAGATATGAAAATAATACTTGTAATAGTTAGCTCTTAGAGTTGTGTGAAAATATTAAATGAGAAAATGTTTATAAAGGGCTGAGCATAAAGGAAATGACACAGTATGGTCCTCACTAATACTGTTAGAAAAGGAATGAACTCTCTCTGCCTGCCTCTCTGTCTACTGTGAACTCTCTGTCAAATAAATAAATAAAATCTTTAAAAAAAAAAAAAAGAAAAGAAAAGGAATGAAGTTTTTTTCAATATTGAGCCCAATATAAAACAGAAAGAGGATTTCTTATCAAATTATCAATTTACCTTCACTGGCCCCATCTTCTGGACATGAAATTTTCCT
The DNA here is from genome assembly GCF_022355385.1 of Mustela nigripes. Lineage (NCBI taxonomy): Eukaryota > Metazoa > Chordata > Mammalia > Carnivora > Mustelidae > Mustela > Mustela nigripes. The sequence continues at coordinate 114,279,891 of NC_081559.1, read as the reverse complement.
GTTCCTGGTACAAAACCTGTCTATTCCAGAACCATGTCCATTATATCTCTGTGACTTAAAAACTGTTTTATCCTCATCAGACAGATCACTTTCACTGGAACACCATGTTTTATCTTTTAGCTCACCGGTACTCTTAGATGCAGCATTTTCTGTTAAAGAAAAAGAAAATGTATAAACACATTTAACTGATATAGTTATTTGCCAGAATGAAATTTTATACATGTTACTCTGTCAAAGTCACAAATAACAAAATTTTGATGATAGTGAAAGCCATGTCTTATATCAGATCAGCCTGTGTAAAGTTCTATGTGAAACCTAAGATTCTCTGAATTAAAACCAAATTTACAAAGAAAAAAGAATTAAGTTTAAAAAAACAAACAAATAAGGAAAATGACTATAGCACAAATGAAAAGTCAAAAAAAAACCCCTTTAATTATACAACTATAACTTTCTAGAATATTTGATGGAACCAAAAGAACAAGACAAAACACAAAACAAACCATATAACCAGTATTTATGTACAAGAGAAATGCTTCTGTGTGCCTCCTGTATCATATTAGGAGTCCTAGCAGTCACAATGTGTTTAAAAACACTTAATAAACTCTTTTAACTAAATTTGTCATTTTGAGGTAATAGTAGATCCACACAGAGTTGTAGGGGGGCAAAAAAAAAAAAAAAGAAAAACAAGAGAGCCCTTGTATGCTTTATCCAGTTCCTTCAATGGTAACAATCTGCAAAACTACAGTGTAACATCACAACTAGAATATTGATTCTGATACCTGCAAGACACAAAACAATTCCATCACAATGAGAATACCTTGCATTACTTTTATAAAGCCACATCTTAGTCACCCTCCTTACCCAATTCTCAATGTCTAGCAACAAATTAGCTTTGCATTTTTGTAATTTTGTCATTTCAAGACTGATATATAAATGGAATCATACTATGTGACAATTCAGGATTGGCTTCTTTTACTCAGCATAATTCCTTTGACATTCATCCAAGTTGTTCTGTGTATCAACACTTTCCACTACTAAGTATTATTACATGACATGTATACACCATAGTTTACCCATTCACCCACTAAAGGGTATCTGTGTTGTTTCTAGTTTGGGGCTACTACGAATAAAGCTGCTATGAACATTATATACAGGGTTTTATATGAAAGTAATTTTCATTCTCTGGGATAAATGTCAAAGGGCAATTAACAGGTTGTGTGGTAACTGCATATTTAGTCTTACAAACTGCCAAACTTCTCCAGAGTGGCCGTACCATTTTACAATCCTATCAGTAACATAACATATCCCATATCACTGACAGCATTTCGGTGTTGTCACCATTTTTTACTTTGTCATTCTAATAGGAAACCTAGAAAGAATGGAGCTACTCCATCTTGATGTAATAGGAAGTTGAGAGGAAACTTTACTAACAGTGATCAGAACAGGAATATACACCTAAAAAAAAAATAAATTTACAATTTATTTATTATGCTAAAACTTAAAAAAATACCTTAGACATATTTCAATGAGATTAAGAGGTTAGATAATATAATTCAAGTTCTATAGTAGAGGAAATAGGCTTAGAAGTTAAATAGTTTCATTCAATACATATTTACATAACAACTGATAAAGTAAGTCTTAAGGAAACAGAAAGATAAGAAAACTTCTCTCTCAAGGAATGAAGTTAAATGGTTTCATTCAATACATATTTACATAACAACTGATAAAGTAAGCCTTAAGGAAACAGAAAGATAAGAAAACTTCTCAAGGAATGCATGGTCTAAAACACAAATCATAAAAAGAAAAATTAACTATTAAATTCGAGGTATGTCACATATAACAGTGGCACAAAAAAAGCAAGTGCTCCAATATGTGTTCATCAGGAAAATAGATTCACTGAAAAAATGATGTCTGAAAAAACAGCACTTACAAAGGCACAAAAGCATTAAATAATTATAAACATTTACTAAACACTTACTTGTGCCACGAATATCCAGAATTACTAAACTTGTCTATCTTCAAAACATAAAATTAAAAATAAACGAAACTTCATCCATATTGATTTAAATAGCTAATAAAAACTAAGCTGTGTATTTACTTACAAAAGATATTATCATATCAGTCCCTTTTATTATTATGCATCTGGAAGAGTAAACTGAAAAGGAAAGAGTGGAATATGACAGAAGGAGAGAATGTTTGTATCCCTTAAAATTCACAGTTCTGGGGCACCTGGGTGGCTCAATTGTTAAGCATCTCCCTTTGTCTCAGGTCATGATCCCAGAGTCTGGTCAGGTAGGGCTCCTAGCTCAGCAGGAAGACTGCTTCTTCCTCTCCCACTCCCCTGCTTGTATTCCCTCTCTTGCTGTCTCTCTCTGTCAAATAAATAAAAAAAAGTTTGGGGAAAAAAATTCACAGTGTTTTGAAACTTAGTCCCCAGTGTGTGGGATTAAGAGGTAGGGACTCTGGAGGTGATTAGGTCATGAGGGTGGAGCCCTCATGGGATTAGTGCTCTATATAAGAAGCCCCCAGAGAGATTCCTGGCCCCTTCCTCCATATGAGTCAACAGCAAGATGGTAGAGTCCTGAGCCTGGAAGTGAGTCTTCACCACACACTGAATATTCTGGTATTATTATACGTATATTATATTCTGAATATTCTGGACCAATTTCTGCCATTTATAGGCTACATAGTCTATGGTATTAGTGGTCTATTACTGGTCTATTGGTCTATTAGTGTGATCAGACTAAGATGGGAAGGAAGGAAAGTTATCACTACTTTCAGATTATATAATGAATTCATGGAATTCATAATCCATGAATTACAAAAACTTTACATAATTTTTGCAGATAAAACCACTACCAGGAATTTAATATAAACTCATTTTATTTGTTGAAGGGTACCCTTGAAATCAAGACCCAGTTCAGTGAAATTCTAGGAAGGATATCAGCTAGACTATGAGAATAGCTACAACAGGTAAACATTTATGAGCTCCATTTGCAAGCCAGGCATTGTGCTAGCATGTGGTATTACAGGCTGAACTGTGTTACCCCAAAGGTCATTCACATGTTAATGTTCTAACACTCCAGTATCCCAGAATGTGATTATTTGGAGATAGGGTCTTTACAGAGGTGATCAAGTTATTCCAATAGGACAGGTGTCCTTATAGGAAAGGAAAATCTGGACACATGCAAGGAGTGAAGACACACATGGAAAGTGAAGACACACAAAGAATGAAGAATCACATAGAAACACAACCATTACAAGACAAGGCAAGAACCCTAGAGCAGATCCTAGAATGAACTAATCCTGCTAATACCATCATTTTGGATTCAAGTAGCCTCTAGAACTGTAAGATAGTAAGTTTCTGTTATTCACACAACCCAGTTTGCATTATTACTGGTATTTTATCATGGCAGCCCTGGCAAACTACTATACCTAGGATATACAGAAGAGCAACAAAGAAAGCTCTGCCCTTTGGAAACAAATCGTACAAAGAGGAGAAAAGCAATTCAACAAATATAACAACAACAACAGCAAAAATTAGTGACTCCTCTCGAGGAGCAAGCATTTCTGACCTCAAAAATAAAAATTTTAAGAAAAATATCTGTATGGCATTTAAGGGAAAAAAATATTTTTAAGGCAAAAAATACCTTTCACTTTGGTAAAAAATATATATATTTTTATTATTATGTTATATTATCATATAAATATATATATTTAAGTTCTACTTTTCTAAGAAAATCATCTATAAAGGTTCCAGGCGCTTATTTTCAAGTGTATAATCTTTTGTCTTCCTTTTCCCACTCCTTCCCATTGCCTGTTTCCTGCTTATTCAGGTTACAGTGCCTTACATTTGTGGAAAGAGAGACACAGAGACATATCTCCCCTTTTGGGCACATTCTGCAAAATATGTTTCCCCACTTCTCCTTCCCAGCTCTCACAAAAATACTAACTACTTCCCAGCCTATAACTTCTGTTAATATTATGTCTGAAACTAACACCTTAGAAGCTACAATTGGGGGGCATCTGGGTGGCTCAGTGGGTTCAGCCTCTGCTTTCAGCTCAGGTCATGACCTCGGGGTCCTAGGATTGAGCCCCTCATTGGGTTCTCTGTCTCCCCGCTCTCTGCCTGCCTCTCTGCCTACTTGTTCTCTCCCTTTGTCAGATAAATAAATAAAATCGTTTGAAACAAACATACCCCAAAATGCTACTATTGGGGCATCTGGGTGGCTCAGTCAGTTGAGTGTCCAACTCTTGGTTCCAGCTTAGGTCATGATCTTAGAGTCATGAGATCAAGGCCCATGTACACCTCCACAAGGGGAATAGACCCTGCTTACAATTCTCTCTCTCCCTCTGCCCCCTGCTCTCCTGCACTAAAAAGGAAATTTTTTTTTAAAAGGTACTATTTAAAAAATGAGCCAGTTCTAGGAAATATCTTGAGACCCTCATTCCTATCAATTTGTTTACCAGTTTTTGTTAAATTTTTAAAATATTTTCTTGCCTCAACAGGCAGTTATGTTGTAAATACAGTAATTATACATTGATGCAAGCTCTTTCAGCCTTTCAAAATATACTAATCGTTCTATGAAGTACAAAGAACAGGAGGGTGGGTCTAATATATATTGGCACAGGGAAACCATCGCAAAAGATCTTTCTGTAATTAAACACAAGTTCAGAGCTTATTTTATACTTCCTTTTTTCCTCAAGTTGGATATGGCTATACTTGCTTAAAATAACCAAAAAAATAACAGCCACATCTGTAAAAGAAAATCTTTTCTTCATATACTATGACAATTTAGAAATCAGAATTAAAGTGATCTTTGAAAAGCACATCATTTGGCACTAATGAGAAGAAAAGTTAAATTCTACAGCTCCATCAGAAGATAACTGAATTAGAGGAGCAAGATGGCAAAGCAGTAAGAGAATGAAATATCATCAGGTCGCAGAAGTTCAGCTAGATGGTTATCAAACCATTCTGAACACCTACAAACTCAATAGGAGATAGAAGAGAAGAAGAGCAACAATTCTAGGAACAGAAAATTGACTACTTTCCAAAGGTAGGACTTGCAAAATGAATCTGAAGCACTGGGAAGATAGACCATGGCAGGGATAGCCAGATTCCGGCAAGTGAGAGAGCAGCAGAGCACAAAATTGGATCTTTTAGAAGTCTGCTCCACTGAAAGATGTTGCTCCAGAGGCAAAGCAGGGGATGGAGCCCTCGCCGGGACAGTGTGGTGTCAGGACCCACAGGGACACAAAAAGACCAGGGGCATATGAGGGTGACAGAGCTCACAGATATGGGATCATAGGTATAGGATCGGGGAAGTCAGCTGTAAAGATGGAGCTGAAAAGTGGGCTTTCACCTCAGGATTACCTTAAACCATGATCCAAGGCACAGTTGGGGCACTACTCTTCGAGCAGGGACCCCACAAGTAACAGATCCAGAGATGCCCCCTCGTCCTCATTTGGGAGGAGCAATGCGGGAGTGCACTGCAGGAACCTGTTGGGTTTGGAAACCCCAAAACAGGACCATGAGCCAGGGACAGAAATGCTCAGACACAGACCGGGTAAGCATGGAGTGCGGCCAAAAACCAGGGAGATGGGATAGATTGACTGCTTTTCTCTGAGGGTGCATTGAAGAGTGGGGCCCTGAGCTTTCGGCTCTTATAGGCTGGAGATTTGGAGGCCACCATCCTTATTCCCATCCTCTAAAGTGGTACAGAATGTGTTTGGAGAACAAAAGCTACCAAGAACGAACCCAAGCAGACTACTTAGCCTGACCCCTGGAAATGGGGGAGCAATTCCACCTCAGGCAAAGACATTTGAGAATCACTGAAGCAGACACCTGCCCCACAAGATCAGCAAAAACATCCAGCCAAGACCAAGTTCTCTCTGGAACTACAGAGGTAGGGGAAAGCAACACATAAACTTCATGGCTTTTTCCCTATGATCCTTTTGACGGTAAATTTTTTAAATTTTATTTTTTTGTTATTCTATTTTCTTTTTAATATACTACTGATTTAGTCTATTTCTTTTCTATTAACTTTCCTCCATCCAATGTTAACATTTTTAACTATTTTATCAATACCTTTTTAAATTTTTTAAATTTGTATTGTTATTGTCATATTGTATCCCCTCATTGTAGTTAACCTTAAGTTTTTGTATACATATATCTTTTTTATTTTTTTAAAATATTGGGATACAATTTCTTCCAACAATCAAAATATACCATAAATCTAGTGCATGGCTTTGCTCTTGTATCTATCTAGCCTGATCATATTCCTTCCTCTTTTTTTTCTTTTTTCAACCAACTTCTTATCAATTCCTTTTTGAGAATCTTTTTAAATTATCAACTTTATAGTCATATAACTTCCCTTCATTGAGTTTACCCTTTTTTGGTATATATATATATATATATATATATATATATATATATGTTTTTCTTTCATCAAAATGTTGGATGGTAGGCTCTTCTACAGACCAAAATATAAGTGGGTGGTCCTGTTCTAGTCACCAGTCTAAAATATATATATATATCAGATATAATATTTCTTTATTTATTTATTACCCCCTTCTGCCCGCCCTGGCTTTGGGTCTCTTCTAATTTGGTTGATATATTTTTCTGGGGTCATTGCTACCCTTTTTAGTATTTTGTTTTCTCATTCACCTATTCTTATCTGGATGAAATGACAAGGCTGAAAAACTCATCCCAAATTAAAAAAAAAAAAAAAAAAGAACAAGAGGCAGCCCCAACGGCTAGGGACCTAATCAATAAACACATTAGCATTATGTCAGAACTAGAGTTCAGAATGACGATAATGCAAGCTGGACTCGAAAAAAGCATAGAATATTTAGAGAATCCCCTTCTGGAGAAATAAAATCCCTTTCTGGAGAAATAAAACAACTTAAATCTAAACAAGTTGAAATAAAAAATGCTACTGATGAGGTGCAATAAAAAATGTAGGCTCTTACCGCTAGGATGAATGAGGAATAAGAGAATTAGTGATATAGAAGACCAAATGACCGAGAATAAGGAAACTGAGCAAGAGAGACAAACAACTACTGGACTACAAGGGGAGAATTCGAAAGATAAGAGATACCATAAGTCAAAATGATATGAAAATAATTGGGATCCTAGAAGAAGAAGAAACAAAGAGCAGGGCAGAAGGTATATTAGAGCAAAATATAGCAGAATTCCCTAATCTGGGGAAGGGAACAAACATCAAAATACAGGAGACACAGAGAACCCAACTCAAAATCAATAAAAACAGGTCAACACCCTATCATCTAAAAGTAAGACTCACAAGTCTTAGCGACAAAGACAAAATACTGAAAGCAGCTTGGGACAAGAGGTCTGTATTATACAACAGTAGAAATATTAGACTGGCAGCAAACCTATCCACAGAGACTTGGCAGGCCAGAAGGATGGGCATGATATATTATGAGAACTAAATGAGAAAAATATGAAGCCAAGAATACTATATCCACCAGACGGACACTGAAAACAGATGGAGAGATAAAGTTTCCAGGACAAACAAAAACTAAAATAATTTGCAAACATCAAACCAGCTCCACAGGAAGCATTCAACTCTAAGCAAAGAGAGGGCCTAACAGTGACATAGACTATAGTGAAAGGAACAGAGGCAATATACAGTAACAGTCACCTTACAAGCAATACAATGGCACTAAATTCATACCTTTCAATAGTTACCCTGAATGGAAATGGCCTAAATGCCCCAATCAAAAGACACAGGGTATCACAATGGATAAAAAAACAAGACCCATCAATATGCTGTCTATAAGAAATTCATTTTAGACCCAAAGACACCTCCGGATTTAAAGTGAGGGGGTGGTAAACAATGTACCACGCTAATAGACATCAAAAGAAAGCTGGGGTGGCTATCCTTACAACAGATAAATTAGATATTAAGCCAAAGAGTATAATAAGAGATGAGGAAGGAAACTATATCGTACTTAAAGGGTCTAACAAGAAGATCTACCAATTTTAAATATCTATGCCCCTAACATGGGAGCAGCCAATTATATAAACCAATTAATAACAAAATTAAAGAAACACATCAACAATGATAAAATAATAGTAGGGGACTTTAAGACGCCCCCCCCCTTTCTGAAATGGACAGATCATCTAAGCAAAGATCAACAAGGAAATAAAGGCTTTAAATGACACAGTGGACCAGATGGACATCACAGATATATTTAGAACATTCCATCCTAAAGCAACAGAATACACGTTCTTCTCTAGTGCACTTGGAACATTCTCCAGAATAGATCACATCCTGGGTCACAAATCAGGTCTCAATCGGTACCAAAAGACTGGGAACATTCCCTGCATATTTTCAGACCACAAAGGTCTGAAGCAAGAACTCAATCACAAGAGGAAAGTTGGGAAGAACTCAAATCCATGGAGGCTAAAGAGCATCCTACTAGTGAATGAATGGGTCAACCAGGAAATTAAAGAAGAATTTAAAAAATTCACGGAAACAAATCAAAATGAAAACACAAATGTTCAAAATCTTTGGAACACCACAAAGGCGGTTCTATGAGGAAAGTATATAGTAATACAAGCCTTTCTCAAGAAACAAGGGCTCGAGTACACAAGCTAACCCTACACCTAAATGAGCTGGAGAAAGAACAGCAAAGAAAGTCTTAAACCCAGCAGGAGAAGAGAAATAATAAAGATGAGAGCAGAAATCAGTGAAATAGAAACCAAAAGAACCGGAGAACAAACCAACGAAACTAGGAGCTGGTTCTTTGAAAGAATCAATAAGATGGATAAAACCCTGGCCAGACTTATCAAAAAGGAAAGAGAAAGGACCCAAATTAATAAAATCATGAGTGAAAGAGGAGAGATCACAACCAACACCAAAGAAACACAAACAATTATAAGAACACAGTATGAGCAACTATACGCCAGCAAATTTGACAATCTGGAAGAAATGGATGCATTCCCAGAGACAAATAAACTACCAAAACTGAACCAGGAAGAAACAGAAAACCTGAACAGACCCATAACCAGTAAGGAGAGTGAAGCACTCATCAAAAGTCTCCCAACAAATAAGAGCCCAGGGCCAGATGGCTTCCCAGGGGAATTCTACCAAACATTTAAAGAAGAATTGATACCTATTCTCCTGAAACTATTCAAAAAATAGAAATGGAAGGAAAACTTCACAACTCATCTGATGAGAACCAGCATTACTTTGGTCCCAAAAAACAGACAAAAAGGAGAATCACAGAACAAAATCCTTAATGAACACGGATGCAAAAACTCTCAGCAAAATACTAGCCATTGGATCCAACAGTACATTAACAGGATTATTCACCATGACCAAGTGGGATTTATTCCACGGCTGCAAGGTTGATTCAAGATCCGCAAATCAATCAATGCAATGCAATACCTTAACAAAAGAGAGAACAAGAACCATATGATACTCTCAGTAGATGCTTAAAAAAAGCTTTTGACAAAGTACAGCATCCTTTCTTGATCAAAACTCTTCACAGTGTAGGCATAGAGGGTACACAGCTCAATATCATCAAAGGCATCTATGAAAAACCCACAGCAAGTATCATTCTCAACAGGGAAAACTGAGAGCTTTTCTGCTAAGGTCAGGAACAGGGTAGGGATGTTCACTATCTCCACTGCTATTCAACATAGTACTAGAAGTCCTAGCCTTGGTAATTGGACAACAAAAAGAAATAAAAGGCATCTGAATTGGCAAAAAACAAGTCAGACTCTCACTCTTTGCAGATGATATGATACTTTATGTGGAAAACCCAGAAGAATCCACTCCAAAACTGCCAGAACTCAAACAGGAATTCAGTGAAGTGTCAGGATATAAAATCAATGCACAGAAATCAGTTGCATTTCTATATACCAACAGCAAGACAGAAGAAAGAGAAATTAAGGATTTTATCCCATTTACAATTGCACCCAAAACCATAAGATACCTAGGAATAAACCTAACCAAAGAGGCAAAGAATCTGTACTCAGAGAGCTATAACGTACTCATGAAAGAAACTGAGGAAGATGGAAAAACGTTCCATGCCGTTGGACCGGAAGAACAAATAATGTGAAAATGTCTATGCTACCTAAAGCAATCTATACATTTAACGTAATCCCTATCAAAATAACCATCAACTCTTTTCTAAGAAATGGAACAAATAATCCCAAAATTTATATGGAACCAGAAAAGACCCCGAATAGCCAGAGGAATGTTGAAAAAGAAAACCAAAGCTGGCTGCATCACAATTCCAGACTTCAAGCTCTATTACAAAGCTGTAATCATCAAGGTAGTAGGTACTGGCCCAAAAACAGACACACAGATCAATGGAACAGACAGAATAGAGAGCCCAGAAATGGACCCTCAACCCTATGGTCAACTCATCTTTGACAAAGCAGGAAAGAATGTCTAATGGTAAAAGACAGTCTCTTTAACAAACGGTGTTGGGAAAACTGGACAGCCACATGCAGAAGAATGAAACTGGACCACTTCCTTACACCACACACAAAAACAGACTCAAAATGGATAAAAGACCTCAAATGTGAGACAGAAATCCACCAATCCTTGAGAAGAACACAGGCAGCAACCTCCTCGACCTCAGCCACAACAACTTCTTCCTGGAAACTTCGCCAAAGGCAAGGGAAGCAAGGGCAAAAATGAACTATTGGGACTTGATCAAGTTCAAAAGCTTTTGCACAGCAAAACAAACAATCAATAAAACCAAAACAACTGACAGAATGGGAAAAGATATTCACACATGACATATCAGATAAAGGGCTAGTATCTAAAGTCTATCAAGAACTTATCAAACTCAACACACAAGGAACAAATAACCCAATCTAGAAATGGGTAGAAGGGCTCCTGTGTGGCTCAATTGGTTGAGCAACTGTCTTCAGGTCAGGTCTTGATCCCAGAGTCCCAGCATTGAGTCCCGCATTGGGCTTCCAGTTCCACAGGGAATCTGTTTCTCCCTCTGACCTTCTCCCCTGTCGTGCTCTCTCTTACTGTCTCTCTCTCAAATAAATAAATAAAATCTTGAAAACGAAAGAAAGAAAGAAAGAAAGAAAGAAAGAAAGAAAGAAAGAAAGAAAGAAAGAAAGAAAGGGAGAAAGAAAGAGTGAGAGAGAAAAAGAAAGAAAGAAGTGGGTGGAAGACATGAAGAGACATTTCGGCAAAGACGACATCCAGATAGATGGCCAACAGACACATGAAAAAGTGCTCAACATCACTCATCATCAGGGAAATATAAGTCAAAACCACAGTGAGATACCACCACACACCAGACAGAATGGTTAAAATTAACAAGGCAGGAAACGACAGATGTTGATGAGGATGCAGAGAAAGGGGAACCCTCCTCCCCTGTTAGTGGGAATGCAAGCTTGTGCAGCTACTCTGGAAAGCATTCAAAAAGTTGAAAATAGAGCTACCCTATGACCCAGCATCGCACTATGAGGTATTTATCCTAAAGATACAAATGCAGGGATCCTAAGGGGCACGTGCACTCGAATGTTTACAGCAGCAATGTCCGTAATAGTCAAACCATGGAAAGATCCGAGATGTCCATCAACAGATGAATGGATAAAGATGTGGTATGTACGTGTACACACACACACACACACACACACACACACACACACACACACAGGAATACTATGCAGCCATCAAAAGAAATGAAATCTTGCCATTTGCAATGGCATGGATGGAACTAGAGGGTATTATGCTAAGCAAAGTAAGTCAATGAGTGAAAGACAATTATCATATGATCTTTCTGATATGAGGAATTTAAGAGGCAAGGTGGGGGATTGTGGGGAGTAGGGAGGGAAAAATGAAACAAGATGGGATCAGGAGCGAGACAAACCATAAGAGACTCTTAATCTCTCAAAACCAATTGAGGGTTGCCAGGGGTGTGGGGAGGTAGGGATATGGTGGTTGGGTTATGGACATTGGGGAGGGTATGTGCTATGGTGAGTATTGTGAAATGTGTATGTCTGATGAGTCACAGTCCTGTACCCCTGTGGCAAATAATACATTATATGTTAATTTTTTAAAAAGATTATGGAATTACAAAGGACATGTACCAGTTTATTACACAGTGTTTTATGAATTTATGAATTGGCGAAATCTTATTTTCATTTTTTTTTCATAAAAAGAACCCCCTAAATATTAGTGAAATAACTGTATTGCTCTTATTCACAGAAAGTTTGCTCAGTATGCATAATTTTTAGCAGGCTTTCACACAGCTCTTTTTGCCATCTTTTTGACATGGCAATTACTGCCATCAATTAAACAACTACTAAGTGCAAGCCTTTGAAATAGACATTTTCTTACTTTTTTTGGTTTACAATAACCTAATAAGTTCGACATTCTTTTATGCATTTCCCAGATGGAGAAACAGAGGCTTAGTGTGTTTACCTTCTTTCCCAAGATTACACAGTCAGGACCCCAGGGAGCCAAAAGAGATCTCTTAAGGTCTCAAGCATGGACTTTCCCTGCCTACCCACTAAGTGTGGCAGCAGAACCAGCAGTCCCCCTAGTATTTCTTCCTTACTAATAGAAACCTAATTTTATTTAAGCAGCAATATAGATATTTAAAAATCTTTAATTTCACTGAAGTCCCTTTTGTAGAGTGGCCCTATATAACAGGTTCTGGCCAATGGTAGAGGTCCTGGGGAGGGAATCCCTTCCCAAAAGAAAAGTACACTTGGAGAAAATCCTCACAACTTACAGCCCTCCTGAGAACGAGGCCCAGAGAACTTAGCTTCCACCTCGTAACCACAAGAATAAACTCCACACTAAGGCTGCAGAACTCAAAACAGGTCTGACTCCCTAAACTTCTTGTTGCAGGAGATAAATTTAACCCTATTTCTTCAAACACTCTGAAAGTTTCCTACTATCTATATCTGAAAGCTTTCCCTAACTGATTCACCAAGTAAGAATTTCACTGCCTGAAATATGATAATCCTTTTATCATAGTTCAGAACCATATTTCCCAAATTAGAATTTTTTAAAATCCTGGGAGCCTAAGCTAACCTACTGAGCTCTGCTCATAAGAATAAGCCAGGAAGGATATGTAAAAAATTTTATTATCTATGGGAGGCAAGGAAAAAATGGGGTAGATGGTGACAAAGATCAGAGATTTCTCAAAAATTACCTTTTTACATTTTGATGTTTTTAAACCATAAATATACAGTCTATCCAAACTATGGAAATAAATCAAAGAAGGATATATTAGCCTTATGCCTTTTCTGTCAAGAAACCAACAAAATATTACCTTTCTTGGGTCTAGGGGGTAATTTGAGGTTCTTTTCTGTAATGATCTTCTTTTCAGCTGCTAATGACTGTAGGAAGATGACAATAATAAAATAATGATGATAATGTAGTAATTTATGTGACAAGGGATAAAACCAAAAATATTTTTTTAAATACTCCAAGCCTTAAACAATACCCTCCTTAAAATATGCCTCTTTTATTGATATTAACCAATAAGTATTCCCAAAGCACATATTCCTCATACATATATGTATTTTTATATTTTATCAGAATCTAAACAAAGAACTAACCATTAAGAGTTTATAATAGTATTCCATTTTATACATATCTGTAAGCATTTCAAAATCAGCATACATACAAAAACTAACCAGAGTATCTTGTTGGCAACAGATCCTGAGTATACAAGCATTTCATAAATATACTTCTCATCAAGAGTAGGATGCCCAAAGATTTCATTACAAAGAAGTACAAAGGCTGGGTCTGGCATGAAGATGTGATTACTAACCTGCCAAAATTACTAAAGGAATTCAAAGCTGTAAGGGAACAACTGGGTGGGTGAGAGGGTTATGTGTCTGTCTTTTCAGCTCAGGTCATGATCCTAAGGTCCTGGGATCCAGTCCCACACTGGGCTCTTTGCTCATCAGGGACCCTGGTTCTCCCTCTACCTGTCGTCACTTCCCCTGATTGTTTGAGCTCTCTCTCTCTCTCTCTCTCTCTCTCTCTCTGGTTTAACAAAAACAAAAACAAGAAGACGGGACCAATTACTGTGTCCTGAAATAAGGAAAGGAATTCCAAAGAAATATAATTACAGTGGCATAAATACTCAGGAATCTAAGTATCCATGGGCATTCAAGACCTTTACTTTACCAGAGTCCCAGAAGTGTCCTGAAATCCTTCTCCACATCTGAGCCATGCTTCAGAGAGGGAAGCAGCTGCTCCCACTGTCCTGAGACCTGTTCTTCGGAACTTTAGTGGACTCCCTCTTGGAAAGGATAGATATTCTGTATCCCAATTTCTTTTTCTCTGTGGAGATGGTTTTTAAAGAAAAACAAAATAAAACAAACAAACAAAAAAAACCAAACCAACTTCATTAAAAATACATTAGTAATTAACACTATGGGAACCCAGGAATGGCAATGGTGAAGGCATAGCTTTTGAATGTCTCTGAATCCCCATGTAAAAAAAAAAGTAACAAGAAAGCATACAAACTGCACAGAGAACAAATTCAAAAATACAAAGAGGTAAGGACAAATATATTCAACCCTCCAAAGGTCCTGCATATGATTCTATCTGAAAGCAAAGCTGAGAGAAGTGAAGGAACAAAGGAGGATCTTAGTACATACACATGTGGTGTTCATATGAAGTAGGCAATCTGAGGATGAAATGGTACCTGAAACAGGTCCCAAGGACATCCAAAGGAGTAGGAGCAGTTTAAGACACTTAGCACTTGTCAGCCAGGACTACCTTCTTGGACCAGATGTCACACTGCAGAGAAATTGCTGGCAGTGAAATCTGCTCAGCAGCACAGGGATAGTAAAGATAAAGAAAAGAAAAGGTTCAGATGGAGCGTAGGAAGGGAACTGAACCAGAAGATATTTAAATAAACAAGTGGCAATATTTTTGCAAACTACAAGAAAAGAACAGAAATTATAAAAGCTCTTTTGAATTCTGCCTTCTTCTAAAAATTCACAGATACTATAACATAAAAATAGACAATAGACAGGGATCAAGGTTAAATCCAATACAAATCCAATACAAAGTTATAATTAGAAAAAACAGAATGGAGCAGAATAACATACCAACACACAAAGAAAGCACACTAAAGACATGCTGAGAGAACAGAAAAAGTGTAACCTACTATTTCAATATAAGACAACACATTTAGATTATAAAAAGTCAGAAATGAAGTAACAAAACTTAAGCAGTAGAATAAAGTTAAAAAATCACCTGAGGGAAAGAGCCCAAATGTCCACAGATGAATGGAAAAAGAAGATGTGGTATATAAACATATATATACAATGTACATACAATGGAATGAATACACACACACACACACACACACACACACAATGGAATGTTACTCAGCCATCAAAAAGAATGAAATCTTGCCATTTACAACAACATGGATAGAGCCAGAGTAATTGTTATGCTAAGTGAAATAAGCCACTCAGAGAAAGACAAATACCATATGATTTCACTCATGTGGAATTAAAAAAAAAAAAAAAAAAGATGAACATAGTGGGAGGAGAAAAAGAGAGATGCAAACCATAAAACAGACTCTTCACTAAAGAGAACAAACTGAGGGTTTCTAGAGAGGAGTTAGGTGGGGGGAAGGGTTAAATGGGTGATGGAGATTAAGGACACTTGTGATGAACACTCGGTATTGTACATAAGTGACAAATCACTAAATTCTACTCCTGAAAATATTACACTGAATGTTAACTAGCTGGAATTTAAATAAAACTTGAAACAAAAAATAAAATATTCTATCAACATGAAAAAAAAATCAGCTCAGGAAAAAAAGACTAAACTAGAAGGAATCCAAGAGCACATAGTTATCACAGATAATATCTTAAGAAAGTAATAAGGAGGAAAATTTAAAGTGCATTTTAAAGTATTCAAGAGAAACAGAGTGATCAATCAAGTCTCTCTTGTGATCCAACATACAGATAGTAGCAATTCCTGAAGAAGAAGAAAACCAAGATAATGGGACAGAAAAAATATCAAAAACTTCAATTCCAGAGAAACTTTCCTGAAATCTTAAAGGATAACAAAAGAGACTTGATGAAAGAAAGAAAGAAAAAGAAAAAAGGAAACTACATATTGAAGCATACCACATACCTGGTAATATCAGCCCAGAAGCAAACAAAACCAAGATATATCCTAGAAAACAGGCTTTTAAACAAACACTTTGAACATCTAGGAAAAGGAATAAATGATTTACAAGTGAATAAAAATTACCTTATCATAGAATGTTGATAGCAACTTTACATGAGAAAAAAACAGAAGAGTGTGTTAAGATACTCAAGGGAAGAAAATGAGTGAAGTTTTATCTAGCAACAGTGCTAACACTGATTTATTTCCCTAAATGTTTTTGTGTGAGTTTTCCTTTTTTTATTTTTATTTTTTTACAAATGTCTACATTTGTAAAAGAATGTACTCATTTTATAAGATTTTAAATTTGCATTTTATTTAAGGAAAATCTTTTAAATTTGCAACACAAATCAAATTAAGGTTAACTACTATGAGTTGATCATCTAATAACACAAAAAAACCCTAATCAATACCATTGTGGTTAAAAAAAAAAAAGAATTAAGATTACAACATACCATTAAAATTTCTGTACCAAGGAAGAGGGAACAAATTCATAAAAACAAATTCAGCCATAACATTGATGGCATTTTAATATGTAAGACCCCTATGGATATTCCTCTTTATGTAGAAACTCGTCTGGTGGGGCAGAATTACAAAAGGAAGAAGCATCTATCCTCAAGATAGAGGGTATTTACCCTCCACTAGTGGCAGTTTCCCCTGGCAGCTCTGAAGAAACTCGCTTCATTAACTAGAACAGAAAATAAAGAGGAAGATAACATTTGGTCTCTTGAGCCATTTTGTTTGTCCTTAACTCCAGAATACTTTTGAATGCATTAAATCAGCCCACGTCAGGTATGTAAAGAAATGGGTGACATGGGGGATGGAATAGGGAAGTACAAGATGATTGACCCTGAAATATCTTGAACCAGAGAGTAAGAAAGCACTCAAAGAATGAGAACATGTCATAAGGACACATGAGCATAGGTGAATGGCCTCTCACTGGCCAACTGTGGAACATTCCTGCATCAAATAAATAATGACAGTAAAGGATTATAACCTATTGAATAAAAAAAGAAATATGGGTCTACATTGATATAAACAGTGGATTGGAAAACCATTAATGAAAGCTGAACCTATTAGGTGACAGTTTAATGATACAGGGGATATTTACATGCCCATTAAGCATCGTCCCACAAATTACTTACTAATTTCAAAGGGAGAAACAGTAACTTTAAAGTTGGGAAACCTGCAGATACCACCTTAATCAAGTAATCAGCATCAAGTGCCTCTTGATAGGAGGCTCTGAGAAGAACACAAGATTCCCGTGGTATTCCTACCAGAAAGGCATAACCTAAATCTAAACTGGGGAAAATATCAGACAAGACCAAAATAACTGGACTGTACACCTCAACAATGACAAGGTCAAGAAATACAAAGAAAGTCTAAAGAACTAATTCAGATTAACAGAAGATTAAAGAGGCATGGAAAGGAAAGGAAATGTACGATCCTGGATGGGATCTTGGACCAGAGAAAAAATGTCATTATTAGGCAACTGATAAAATCTGAATATGAACTGTTGACTAGATAATAATATTGTATCAGTTTTTAATTTTCTATTTTTATAATTATACTATGCTTATGTAAGAGAATATCCTCAGTCTACAAAATAAATATTTAGGGGTAGAGGTATAGAAAAAAATTGATACACACATGCATAGAGAGAGAAAGAGGAAGTGGGGGGGGATGAGGAAAAGACAGAGAGAGAGGCAAAAAATAATAAACTAGTGAAATGGAGTTAAGGGTTGTATTAGTTCCCTAGGGTTGCTGTAACAAATGACCACAAACTCAGTGCCTTAAAACAACAAAATTATAAACAAACAAACAAAAAAACCACAAAATTATTCTCATAATTCTGGAGCCAAGAAGCCCAAAATGAAGGTGTTAGAAATGAAGTCTGCAAGGAAGAATCTTTCCTGGCCTTTTCCTCCCAGCAATCCTTGCCTTCCTTGGATTGTGGCTTCATCATTCCCGTCTCTGCCTCTGTCATTTCGTGGCCACCTTGCCTACATATCTCTCTGTGTTATCTCCTCTCCTCACAAGTCATTGGATTTAGGGCCCAACCCTAATGCCATATAGGCATTATTGTTATTCATCTTAACTAACTACATGTGCCAAGGTCTTATCTCCAAATAAAGCTACATTCTGGAGTTCCAGGTCAACAGGCGTTTACAGAGAACACTATTTAACCTATTCTCAGTTCCACCATAAGAAACTTCATTACACTATTATTACAACTTTTCTGTAAGTTTGAAATTCTGTCAAAATAAAAGTTACCCAAAAAAGAGAGAAAAAACGCAAAATACAACTATATAAGCCCAGGATGATCCCAGCAAAAAGAAGAGAAATATAGTCAATTCTCATTTTTGTAGTAGTTATCATTCGATAAAGTCGCCACAATGAATTAGCAAATACTGAACCACTATTCCTAAGGGAAATACAGGGTTGATTCCTGTCAGTATACAACCTTATTTTATGTGTGCTTCTGCTTAAAAGCACCTTATTTAATATTTATAGTTTATTCTTTAACATTGAACTCAGAGCCAACAGCACTGTAACTCATACCTGAACAAAGCTGATCTAACACAAATTTTCTCTATAAGGTGCATCACAGCTGTTCTGCACTTAGGGACAACTAGATAGC
The DNA here is from genome assembly GCF_022355385.1 of Mustela nigripes. Taxonomy (NCBI): domain Eukaryota; kingdom Metazoa; phylum Chordata; class Mammalia; order Carnivora; family Mustelidae; genus Mustela; species Mustela nigripes. The sequence continues at coordinate 114,261,087 of NC_081559.1, read as the reverse complement.
ACTTCAGTACTACAGTCAGGGGCACCTTTACACAGTGAAATCACACAAAGCACAAAACTGTGAAAAACAGGGCATTAAGTAGACCAAGAAAGGACACACCTGTTTACAGTATAAGAGCTAAAATAAGCAGGCAGAACAGACCCTTGTTCGACATCAGCTGATTACTTAAACGTCAAGTGACTCAAATTTTTTTCTGCTCTACACATGCCCACAAATTACTCTGAAAGCACCACCAGGATTGATTTGGGGATTACAAATAAATTTGGGCAAAGAGGAGAATTTGTAAACACAGAAACTGAATGGTGAAGATCAACTATACTTTGAGCAGAACTTTAAAAGGAAGCAATTGAAGTGGTTAAAACATAAAAGGTATTTCATTGATCCATTGCATTACCATCCAGCCCCTCAGAGACCACTTTTTCTTCTTATCACTGCTCTGCGCCATTTTTCATTTCTTTAGGTACACCATGATTATGAATTTTATTTATTCATTTTGAAAATTTACTCCCTGAAAAAGGAAATGCATGCTACCATACAACTTTGGGCTGCTGCTCCCCCTGGAAAGTTTCTCAATAGTATTTGTTTGGGGTATCATTTAATAAATTCGGGGAATAAATTAGATGTCTAACTGAATGCCAAGGGGAGTTTTCTTGAGTATCTAAATAAACCCCAATGGCTCAAGCCATATACTTGAAGAATATAAATGTTTTGCACCTAGGAATTTACCTACATTAAGAAGAGATACGGACTCAGGGACCCTCAAGTCTGAGGAACTTGACTGTTCCTCAGATTTAAAGTTTCAATCAAGCTGGTGAGGAAGCACTATGATGCTCAGAGCTCATTCTATCAAATATTTGTCCATTTGTTTCTTCAGAGGTCTTTCCTTCCCTCAGATAATAGAACATTTCTCAGGCCTGTCACTCACTGCTTTGGTTACATTTGACTGGTCCTTTGCTTCTCCAGATTTTTGCTTTGCTTCTTCAGATTCTTTAGGGACTGGAACCCTCTAATCAATATAAATGACAGAAATATGATGTTCTTTTCTTCAGTCAACATTTATTGAGTGCCCAGGGCATGCAGACACTCTGCTAGGCTTCAGGGATACAAGATGAGCAAGAAAGACCCTGCTCTCCAGTGGCTCAGGCTGTGGTGAGAGAAACTCTCCCATAAATCTGATAACATGAAAGCCTGAGCCCAAGTTTAGATTCTGGTTAGCATGGACTTCCACCTTACTTTTCAGCCTTCCCCTCCACTCCCCCATGTTCTCCTTCATTCAACAGACCCTGCACATTTCTACCACCATAACTGTATAAATGGCACTCTTTGCTGGAAATCACCTCTCCACTCCCTTCAGTATCTCCTACTCTGCTACAGATCAATGCTCTTCTATTCCCTGAAATATCCCCCCAATACCTCCATACATACCTCTTTGTGTGAAACCATCATGTCTCCAGTATATTCTATTCCTTCTGTTAGAACAATAGCAGAAGGAGACATATCCCTAATCATCTCATCACCTCAGTGCACAATGCTCCCCCCACAGAGGTGCTCATTAAAATGATTACTGAATGAATATGTAAATTACTTATCATACTAATCATCATTGGTTCACAGATGCTAATGATATCTAAAGTAAATCAGACAGTAGGCATAAGTTTAAGGGGAAATTCAGTATACTACATTTCAACTTTATCCATCAAATGTAACACAGCTCCCTTTACATGTATATATCTCTGTCCAGTGTTTACTCAGCCACAGAGAAGGCACTTACAATGGCAGTTTCATTGGCCTTCTCACCCAGCCATCTTTTTTTTTTTTTTTTTTAATTTTATAGTGACAAAACACACCCCCATTACCACAGTTTTAGGCATCCCACCTGGCCACAGTCAGTCACAAGACATCAGCCTAGGGCCACAGTGACTGACTGATTCATGGATGCCACAGGACACAAGCTGAATCAGTCAGAGGGCCTCTCCAGGACTTTTTCTAATTGAAGCTACTGGAAAGATTCTCTTCTTCGCAACTTGGTCAAGGATGTGACCCCAAAGCAGTCAGCAGCCTTGTCCTATACCATATGAAGAAACCTGAGAAAGTGAGCAGAGGTACAAGCTGTGCTCCAGGTTATAGGCTAGATTACTTGAGCAACCCAGGTGCCCAGCTGCTGTGAGCTGCAAGTCTACCCATCACTCTTTTGTAACTTTGTCCAGTTTAAGCTAGACTTCAACTCACTAGCTAATGAGTTGAACTATAGCACTCAGTTTATGTTTCTCGCAAACTGAAGTGATTCACTGAGCATTCTGAAGGTATACAGCTAAAAAAGTTTTCCCCCTTCAATGACCATAGGTTCTAAGAATATGCATTAGAGTGGAGGAAAAAGGAGGCTGAGACTGGGCTGACAGACTCAAAAACAAATTAATGAGGGAATGTTTCCTGGTGAAAGCTGGTTTTGACTCACATGAAGGAAAAAATGTACTTTGGTGATAGCTATCAACAGGTCCTAGATTTTCCACGGTAGTCCTAGTTCCAAATATCCTGATTTATTACCCTCCCAGAGCACAGAAACATCAAGGCAATTTCACAAGCAGCACATAAGTCTTTATAGACCACAGGTTTAGGCTGTGCTGTCAGAATGCTGTCAATGCACTGTGCTACTTGTTGGTCACATTAACACTGGGTCAGATTATTTATCTTCTCAAGACACAGTTTCTGCATCTGTAAAATGGAGATAACATATTAACCTCAAGACTATTATGAAGACAATTGCTACTAATAACAATCGTAGGTCATAATAGTACGAGTACAATTACAGAAGGTAGAATAGGTAATTAATATTCACAAGTTAAAATGGGAATGTGCTTTTTATAAGGATCCTTTTTATAAGGATGCTTTATTTTCACATGCTGTGATTCACAAAAACACTGCTTTAATCCAATTACTTACTTCAATATCTCAAACCATAAAAGAAAAAGAAGCTTCCTGATTAGAACTCTGTGGTCTCTCAAAGTTTAAGATAAAGGAATTAAATGAAAAACTCAGTGGAATAGGCCAGTCTATTTCTACAGTCAACATCACTATTCCATAAGCTACAGCCCTGCGACTAATACACTTGCCTTATTTTTCTCCTAGGCTGGTCAGGCAATTGCAGGTCTTCAATACCAATTAAGAAAGCCCCACTCTCCTGATATGAAGATATAAGTGAATAAGAAAAGTATTAGAACAAGCTGAGGAAAAAAAAAGTCTATAAGTAAAATGAATGTTCACAAGGCACAGTGAAATTTTTGAAAACTGACTGTAAGGTTCATAGTAACTTTATCCATACATTGTTTCCTGCCAGCCTGTCTTTTCAATATCTTCAGTCTGACCAGATGGGCCCCTCAAAACCTCACTCAAGGATTACTTTCTTCAGGAATCTTCAGGAACCTTATAGCCCTCAGTGATCCTCCTTGAAATTATTCCTTTGGGAATTAGTTACATACTACTTCCTATCGAACTTTTATTGTCAACACTCAAAATGTTATTTTCATGTGTTATGTTGGGTTAATATCTTCTATCTACCTAAAACCAGGACTTCATTTATAATTTATGTTCTATATGTGACAAGTTCTAAAAGAACTAGCTTCTACAACGAGCTGGTTTATCCATTATTTGCAGAATATATACTTGCAATGCATGCTAAATAAGTCTAGAGGTTACCTCAATCATTGCTCCATTTAAGGATGTCCATGTCTGTACTAAAACCTTGATTATCTTTTCCATTCTTAGACGACTTTCAGGAAAGAACCCATAACCATTCCAATGGTTTTAAAATGTTCAGTCAAAAAAGCCTTGAATCAGGTACCAGTTTAAATTCATTTCTTATTTTGTCATCAGAGAAAATAAAGCAAAGACCTAGTTGCCGTATTTTGTATAGCCTTCATATATTTTCAAATTAAAGATTACTATGGCCTAAATTGTAAATGCCAGAAATATGCCACTTATGCTTGGACTCACAGTAAAATAATTACCTGCTTTTGGTATTTTAAAACACCCAAACTAATTAAACAACCCAGACTAATTTACCATTGGTATTCTAAAAAACTTTGAATCTAGAACTCTAACATCTGGCAATCTGGCACTCTTGTTTTCATTTGCCTGATGTGGAACTTCTTAATGTTAACAATATTGGAAATACGGTGATGTGTTTTATTTTCAACATTTGAAAAGAAATGCAATGCAGACCTATTTTCCATTCACACTGTATACCAGATCAGAACACCATTTGTCTGAAACTTTTTTTTTTTTCTGAAATGAAAAATTCCTATGCTAGAAACACCAATTTCCCATGCCAGGCTGCCTACATCATCCTCTCCCTTCCCAATCCCTTACACACTTGATATGACTCTTTATCCAAGGATTTTTTTTTAAAGATTTTATTTATTTATTTGAGGCAGGGAGGGGCATAGCGAGAAGGAGAAGGAGAAGCAAACTCTCCTGCTGAGCAGGGAGCCTGACGTGGGGTTCAATCCCAGGACAGGATTATGAACAGAGTCAAAGGCAGATGTTTAATGGACTAACCCACCCAGGCACCCTTAATCCAAGAGTTTAAAAGACAAAAATAATGACAACTGCTAATGTATGACAGTCTGGGTCCAGTTTTATTTTATTAACCATTCCCCAATCAAAAGCAGGATTCCCTGCCTCCTCACTGTTAGCAAGTTGAGGCACAGCAACCTATACACTTAGACTTTGATAGGCTTGAGCTTATACAAAGATAGGATATCATCAAAATCCCTGGAAAGGCTCTCAATTCAAGTCTCTGTTCCTCATTCCCTCAAAGTCCACTAGCAGAATCTCTGCCATATGGTTTATACTAACCTTTTTACTTTTTAAAACAGGAAGTCTGAATAAAATAAAACAGACTTTAACTTAAGAACAATCACTTAAAAAGGTGCTAGCCAGTCTCTCAACTAAGTCTCTTACCTAATTTAAAGTACCTCACACATAATTCTGTAATCACACACTACTAAAGGAAAAGCTCCAATGAAGACAGGCACAATTATTTAGTTAGCCTGAATGTTTATATCCCCCCAATAATTTATATGTTGAAACCTAACCCCTACTGTGGTAATGTTTGAAGATAAGGACTTTGGGAGGTGATTTAGTGATGAGAATGGAGGCCTCATGAATGGGATTAAGAAGAGATCCCTTCTTCTGTTTATTCCACTATGTGTGGCTGCCTATGAACTCAGAAACAGGCCTTCACCAGACACAATGTGCCATTGCCTTCATCCTGAACTTCCCAGGCTCCAGAACTGAAATAAATGTGTTGTTTATAGACACTCAGCCTATGGTATTTTTTACAGGCAGCCTTAATAGACTAAGACAATTTAGTAGGTACCAGACACTAATAGCAAATGTCATATGTATTACCTCATAAAGATTCTAGATGATAAAGTAGACTGAAATGAATAGTACCAATCCTTTGCTATAGATAAAACTAAGTGTTGAAGAGATTATCTAAAATCATACATCTATAAATGACAAAGCCAGGATAAAAATCTAGGCTAGTCTTGGGGTGCCTGGGTAGCTCAGTTGGTTAAGCAACTGCCTTCAGCTCAGGTCACGATCCCAGAGTCCCAGGATAGAGTTCCGCATCGAGCTCCCAGCTCCACGGGGAGTCTGCTTCTCCCTCTGACCTTCTCGCCTCTCAGGCTCTTTCTCACTGTCTCTCTCTCAAATAAATCTTAAAAAAAAAAAAAAAAAATCTAGGCTAGTCTAAGCCGAAGGACCATAGTCTTAATAGGGCCACATCTTTCTGCAAATGAGAAAAAGATCCTCCTACTCAAGTCACTATACTTCCAACTACTAGAAAACTATCATAATATATTTTGTTAGGAAAGATATTATTTATTACCATCTGCTGGAAGAATAACATAATAAATTACACATTTTTCAGGACGTAATTATGAATGGGGTCGATAAGGGCACTGCAGGTCTCAACCTGCACAACTAAATACAGCTGTTCTGGTGGTTAAAAGCAAATGGAATTTCAAATATTTTTATTATTATTGAAAACTAAATTCAACAAACTGGAATTTATAATAGTTTAAGCACAGAAGACACAGAGATCATGAACCCTGTCCTCAAGAAATATAAGTATGATCAATGGATATGTTGAGTATAAGGCAGTATCAAGGATAGAAAGATTAATTCTAAAAATCCTTTAACTTCTCTCATTCAAGCCTTAAGCGTTAGGACAGGAATCAAATATTTCAAAATGGGGACACTGAATGTCCATTAGTGAGACACATTTGTGAATTGAAAAAGAGGATTTCTGTTTGTTAAAATGTGGGCTCTCAAAGTGTGAAAAGAAAGACAACCACGAGTAACAGACTTCTTAGGAAACAACTGAGAAGGCAAATGTATAATAAAGAATTTGACCTTACTCAAAATGAGGTCTGGCCTTTGTTGTTCGCTTCTGGGAAATAATCCCTAAAACCCTGAAATATCATGGCTGATAGGGTATCTTTCTTTGCCTGATGACCTCAGTTACACTGGACTAACAGTGTGATTTAGGGTGGGGGCTAGCCATACCCTATAGTGTTAGCATGGGAACTCGTGACACCAAAAAGACAATGTGAATTATAATGGGGGCTCTGGGTCACACATGGAAGGAGCAAAAATGAAAGATGGAGATCAGCTATGTGGGCACCATGCCCACAAAACGGTGTCTTAGTCTATTCAGGCTGCTCTAACAAAATACCATAAACTACATGCCTTATAAACAACAAAATACTTATTTCTCATAATTCTGGAGGACAGAAGGTCCAAGATCAAGGCAGCAACAGATTCAGTGTCAGGTGCTGGTGATATCTAATGAAGGCTCACTTCATAATTGATACTATCTTCTGACTACAACCTTAGAAGGCAGAAGGGATTGGGGATGTCTCTCAAATTTCTTTGATAAATGCACTAATGACATTCATGAGAGCTCCATCCTCATAACCTAAACACTTCCAAAAGGTATCATGTCCAAACACTAACATATTGGGGATGAGGTTTCACCAATAAATGGGGTAGGACACAAATAATCACTCAACATCAAAGCCCCCAATAGAAACACCAAGGCTCAGGTGAGCTTCCTTGATATTGACACTGTACATACCAGAAAATTAACCATTCTGACTCCAGAGAAAACAGAAAAGTTCCAATGTCTGAGACCTTTACTGGATTCTGCACTACGTGCTTCTTTCCTTGACTTATTTTAATCTCCATCCTTTCCTTATAATAAACTGTAACCATGGATATAATAGCTCCCAGCAAGTTCTGTGAGTCTTTTTATAGTGAATTATTAAGCTTGAGGTTGGCTTTGAGGACTGTGGGAGACTGAAGTTGGTGTCAGAGATGAAAGTGATCTTACATGGAGTAATACCTCTAGCTGGGCTACTGGCTAAAACTCTTAACTCCTCACAAGAGAGACAGTGAACTTGGTAAGAGGAGGTGTACATCACAGTTCAAAACAGAAGCCACAAATGAGACTATTATAAAGAAGAGGTAAAGAATGACTAATTAGATAAAACAAAGTTTGGATTTAAGAATAATTTTGGGGGGATGCCTGAGTGGCTCAGTCGGTTAAGCGTCTGCCTTCAGCTCACGTCACAATTCCAGGTTTCTGGGATAGAGCCCTGAGTCAATCTGCCTGCTCAGTGGGGAGCCTGCTTCTCTCTCTACCTGCAGCTCCCCCAGCTTGTGCACGCTCACTTCCTCTCTCCCTCTCTCTCTGACAAATACATAAATAAAACCTTAAATTAAAAAAAAAGAGGAAGAATTTTCACTTTTAAATATTAGGAAGTAACATAGAATATACATCCATACCTGAGGAGCTATGTTTGAAGAAACAGCCAGAGTATAAAAGGGGAATGTTAAGAATTCTAACAAAACGGTAAAAGAAATCAGAGTTGCACTGGAAAAATAAATTGTACCCTCCAGGTACCAAAAAAATAGGGAACAGAAAACAAAAATATATTAGAATTTTAATATGTACATGTGAGCATATACATATAAACACAACATATAAACCTGAAGTAGGTTCTGGCACTCTGACCATTTAGTGGACTATAACAGTATTAATACTATTAAAGAAACAAAACAAGTGAAATACTAAGGTGACTTGTGGTCACTGTCTTCAGAAATCCTTGAGAGATAATGGCAAAAGTGGCCATAAAGCAAATTAAGTCCCTGGTACCCTATCACAAAAAGAAATAATAGAATTGAAAGAGCCCAGTATAAACAAAGAGAAGTGAAAGTTTGAGACAAAGGTCTTATCTAGTGTATACTGGAGCAAATTACTTAACACCTGAACAAGTGATTGGCTGTTATACTAGACATCTTTTTAAGGACCTCTTCCACCATAGATTTTATAATTCTAAGAATAATGGCTGGTAAATAGCTATTAAAATGTCCAAGGAATGAAATATTTGAATCTCCATATCCTCACATGTAAAATGCAGGCATTTAACAGCATGACCTCAAACATTCCATCAAGCACTAAAATCCCATAATTCAAGTGACTTTGACCTCAAAAAGAGAAACAGTTTCCCAACAAACAAAAACTAATGGAGTTCATGATCACTAAATCACCCTTACAAGAAATATTAAAGAGGAACTCTCTTCAAAGTGACAAAGACAAGAAAGGATCAGAAAAAATCTCCAGAAACAATATAACTAATAACACAATACTACATACATATCTATCAATAATTACCCTGAATGCAAATGAACTGAATCAATCAAAAGACACAGGGTAACAGAATGGATTTAAAAAAAAAAAAAAAGACCTATCGGGCACCTACGTGGTTCAGAGGGTTAAGCCTCTGCCTTTGGCTCAGGTCATGATCTCAGGGTCCTGGGACCGAGCCCCACATCGGGCTCTCTGCTTGACAGGGAGCCTGCTTCCTTCTTTCTCTCTCTGCCTACCTCTCTGCCTACTTGCGATCTCTCTCTGTCAAATAAATAAATAAAATCTTAAAAAAAAAAATGACCTATCAATATGCTGCCAACAAAAGACCAATTTTAGTCCTAAAGGCATGTGAGATTGAACAAAAGGGGATGGAGAAACTTTTATCATGCAAATGAATGTCGAAAGAATATCAGAGCAGCAATACTTTTATCAGACAAACCAGACTTTAAAATACTGTAACAGGTGTGCTTTCGCCTCTTCTTGCACTCTCATGATAATGGCAGGTGCCATCTGCTGACGTGGATGCAAAATTATGGCTACTAGCACAGGGAATGTCTCCCTGCCTGCTCCACTTCCTTTTGCCACCAGTACTCGAGCTCCCCAGCATGTCCATGGTGCCACACAATCGCTCATAAAGCAGTTGACCCTGGCGGGGATGGAGTGGGGAATGTCAACCAGTTCAGCAAGAAGTATATCCAACAGACCAAGCCCCTCACTATGGAGTGCACCATTAACCTGTACTCTTACAAACTATACTTGGGTACAAAAGAGAGCCTCTATGAGGACAGCTCTGTTGCAGCCAGATTTCAGCACATGAGGGAGGAATCTGATAAAATTGGAATGAGAAGGACTGTAGAAGGGGTTCTGATTGTACATGAGCATCAGCTACTGCATGGGTTACTGGTACAGCTGTGGACAACTTTCTTCAAATTACCTGGTGGTTAATCCAGAAGATGAAGCTGAAGGTCTGAAACACTTAATGAAGAGAAACTGGGTCATCAAGATGGAGTCCTACAAGACTGGGTCATTGATGACTGCATTGGTAACTGCTAGAGACAAAATTCTTAACCTCCTTGGTATCCATATATTCCTGCACATGTTACAAAATGTAAACAACATAATAAGTTGTTTTCAGTTCAACATCAAAGAGAAAGCCTTGTTTGCAGTTCCTAAAAATTATTCGCTTGTAGATGCACCATTTGAACTGTATAACAATGCATTAGGATATGAACCCATCACTTCTATTCTTCCTCAGTTTCTAGGCAGGTTCAATTTTATACACAAGATTCTTGCACAGTGAAGAAGTGAAAGAAGCCACTTCTGTGAGCACAGCTATGCACGGTGTAGAATAAACAAGGTAGAAAATTGTTTTGTTTGTTTTTCTTTTTCACAATCACTAAGTTTCTATCTACGTTCTTTTGTTTCAATAGTAAAGTTATCATGAAGAATTGGATAGTGGTGTAAATAAATCTGATAATTAATTTACATTAGATTCTATTCATACTTCTTTGTAAAACATTAAATACGAACTTCTTCCTGTTTGTATTTATTTTCTGGGTTGTTCAGGGAGAGAGATTGTTCCCCTTCCTGGAGAGCGTTTGGAGGAGCACATATGCCCTCTCCAGTGACAAAGGGACAGCTAGTGAGCCACTGAGTAGAACCCCGAATGGGGTCAGAGGGGCATGCAGATGGCAGAAAAACGTTTAACTTTATGGTGGGAGCCACAAAATACTTACTCTGTGTGCCCGATGATCAGCAGCTTTTCTAGGACTGAAAGTGCAGAGCCCAGAGATTTTAACCCACTGAGCCACCCAGGTGCCCCGAGCCCAGAGATTTTAATGATCGCAGGTAACCTGGTGGCCACATTTTGCTATCTGCCACACTAGATTCAAGCATCTGCGATGGCTTCCCTGGGACAAAGAAGAGTAGTGGACTGAGTGGAGTGCAGATGAGTGATAACTTGGCTCCGGATTCTCATTGGGCATCACAATAAACTCCAGTCTCTGGAGGTATACTGTGGAATGGCTTTTAGGGGACTGGATGGTGCTGGACAAGGCTCCCAACCATGGGGAATGGGAGTGGGCACACATAATACCTGGCCCTTTAAACCTTGGAATTTTGAATCCCAGCCACTGGCCAGAGGTAAAAAAAAACAGGAGATCTGTGGCTCTGGGCATGCCAAGAACCTGGACACAAATAGGTTAGGGCAGGGAACTGATGAGGGCCTGGGTCACAGGAGATTGCTCAAGAGGGCCTCCCGAGCAGTGGTTGCCAGGAGTTCTGCTCCACAGGGACAAAAGGGTGATGTGACACCATATTCTACTTCTTCCAACACCCCTCCCTCATCTCACCCACCAGCACAGAGCACAGATTATAGAGAGAAACAGAACTCCTCCAGTGAAGGTTTGAGTCCCCTACACTAACCTCCCACCCCAAGTGATAGGAGCGTCCTTTTTTTTTTTTTTAATTAATATACAATGTATTATTAGTCCAAGGAGTACAGGTCTGTGAATCATCAGATTTACACACTTCACAGCACTCACCATAGCACATACAATGTCCATAACCCGACCACCCTCTCCCTACCCTCCTCCCCCACAGCAACCCTCAGTTTGTTTTGACAGGAGCAACTTTATGATGGCAAGTCAGCTTGTGAACCAGCAAAGCAGACCTCTCCCTCAGAAAACCAACACAAATCCCTACATTTATAAAGAAAGCTTTGAAACATCAGTTTCCAGATTAACTTCACAAACAAATCAAAAGCACAGCTACTTAAAGAACAAACATTCCCGACTACAAGCAAGGAGGAATTCTACAGAGGAAGGACCAGTGGGAAAGAGCAGAAAAAACACAACAGCACAGAATACACAGCATATAGCAGAATACATCCTAAAGATATTGTTGTGATTCTTGATATTATTATTGCTGTTTTTGCTCTTCTTTCTTTTTCTTTCTTTTTTCTTTCTCCTCCATTACTCCTTTCTTTTCTGGACTAAGCGACTAGAAAGAGAAATTCACAGCATAAGAAAAAACTAGAGGTAGTATGCTCTGCACAGATTGATTCAATATGGATAAAAGTAAGATGTTAAAACTAGAATTCAAAACAACGATCATAAAGATAATACCTGGGTTTGAAAAAAACATAAAGGCACTAGAGAATCTCTTATTGTACAAATACAAGAACTAAAATCTAATCAAACAGAAATTAAAAATGCTATTACTGAGGTAGCAAAAAATGGAGGCTCTAACTGCTGGGGTTATCAAAGCAGAAGAGAGAGTGATATAGAAGACAAAACGATGAAATGTAAGGAAGCTGAGAAAAAGAGCAAAGTAACTACTGGATCATGAGGGGAAACCTTGAGAAATCAATCATACCATAAATTATAATAATATTTAAATAATGGGGTCCCATAAAATGAGGAAAGAGGATGGGGCAGAAATTTATTTGAACAAATTAGAGTTGATAAATTCCCTAATCCAGAGAAGGAAACATGCATTCATGTCCAGGAGGCACAAAGAACACCCCTCAAAATCAAAAATACCTCAACACACTAACATATCATAGTGAAACTTACAAATTTCAGAGATACAGAGAAAATCCTAAAAGCAACTAGAGTGAAGAGGTCCTTACCCTCCAAGATTAGACACATAAGGCTGATAGGGGATCTGTCCACAACGACATGGCAAACCAGAAAGGACTGGCATGATATATTCAGGGTACTAAATAAGAAAAATATGCAGCCACAAATACTTTATCCAGCAAGGATGTCATTCAAAATAGAAAGATAAAAAGCACCCAGTACAATCAGAAGCTAAAAGAATATGTGATCATTAACTCAGCCCTGCAAGAAATATTAAAGGGGATCCAACTGAGCAAAAAGGAATCCCAAAAGGTAACAAAGACCAGGAAGGAACAGAGACAATCTACAGAACCAGGGACTTAACAGGTAATAAAATGGCATTACAGTCATATCTTCTAATAATTACTCTGACTGTAAATAGACTGAATGCTCCAATGAAAAGACACAGGGTATCAGAATGGGAAAAAACACAAGACCAATCAATAGCTATCTACAAGAGACTCATTTTAGACCCTAAGACACCCAGATTGAAAGTAAGGGGGTAGAGAACCATTTATCATGCTAATGGACATCAAAAGAAAGCTGCAGTAGCAATTCTTATATCAGACAAACTAGATTTTAAACCAAAGAATGTAAAAAGAGATGAAGGACACTATATCATGAAAAAACAGTCTATCCAACAAGAAAATCTAACAACTATAAATATTTCTTGCCCTAACTTGGGATCAGTCAATTATATAAACCAATTAATAACAAAATTAAAAAACACACTGACAATAATACAAAAAGAGTTGGGAACTTTAACAGCCCACTCACAGCAAGGCACAGATCATCTAAGCACAAGATCAACAAGGAAACAAGGGCTTTGCAGGACACACATGGCCAGATGGACTTCACAAATATATTCAAAGCATTTCACCCTAAAGCAACAGAGTACACATTCTTCTCAAGTGCACACAGAACATTCTCCATAATAGATCACTTACTAGGTCACAAATCAGGTCTCAACTGGTAACAAAAGACTGGGATTATTCCCTGCATGTTCTTAGACCACAATGTTTTAAAACCTGAAGTCAATGACAACAGAAAATTTGGAAGGAACACAAATACTTGGAGCTCAAAGAGCATCCTACTAAAGAATGAACGGGTCAAAGAGGAAATTAAAGAATTTTTTAAAAATTTCAAGGAATCAAATGAAAATGAAAACACAACAGTTCAGATCCTTAGGGATGCAGCAAATGCAGTCCTAAGGGGGAAATACATACCAACACAGGTTTTTCCCAAGATATAAAGAAAAGTCTCAAATATAATACACAACCTAACCTTACACATAAACAAGCTGTAAAAGAACAGCAACTAAAGCTTAAACCCAGTAGGGGAAGTGAAATAATAAAGATTAGAGCAAAAATCAGTGAAATAGGAACCAAAAGAACAGTAGAACAGAAGAGCAAAACTAGGAGCTCGTACACTGAAAGAATTAATAAGATGGAAAATACCCTAGCCAGATGTATTAAAAATAAAAGAAAAAGGACCCAAAGAGATGAATGAAAGAGGAGCTGTAACAACCAGCACAAAAGAAATACAAACAATTTTAAGAACATACTATAAGCAGCTATATGCCAACAAATTAGGCAATCTGGAAGAAATGGATGCATTCCTAGAAACATATAAACTACCAAAACTGAACCAGGAAGAAATACAAAATCTGAACGGATCCATAAGCAGCAAGGAAATTTAAACAGTAATCAAAAAACTCCCAGCAAACAGGAGTCCAGGACCAGATGACTTCTCAGGGGATTTTTACTAAACATTTAAAGAAGAATTACTACCTATTCTTCAGCGGTTTCAAAAAAAAAAAGAAAAAGAAGGAAAGAAAGGAAGGGGGAAAAAAAAAAAAGGAAAACTTCCAAACTCAATCTCTTGAGACCAGCATTACCTGGATCCCAAAATCAAAGACCACACCAAAAAGGAGAATTACAGACCAATATCCCTAATGAACAAGAATGCCAAAATTCTCACCAATATACTAGCCAATATGATCCAACAGTCCATTAAAGGATTACTGGGGTGCTTGGGTGGCTCAGTCAGTTAAACGTCTGCTATTGGCTCAGGACATAATCTCAGGGTCCTGGGATGGAGTCCCACATTGGGCTCTTTGCTTCTCCCTCTCATTTGCCCTCTATGCATGCGTGTGTGCACTCTCTCTCTCTCAGGTTAATTTAAAAAAGCCTTTAAGGGCGCCTGGGTGGCTCAGTGGGTTAAGCCCCTGCCTTCGGCTCAGGTCATGATCTCAGGGTCCTGGGATCGAGTCCCGCATCGGGCTCTCTGCTCAGCAGAGAGCCTGCTTCCCTCTCTCTCTCTCTCTGCCTGCCTCTCCATCTACTTGTGATTTCTCTCTGTCAAATAAATAAATAAAATCTTTAAAAATAAAAAAAATAAAAAAGCCTTTAAAAAAAAGGATTATTTACCGTGACCAAGTGGGATTTATACTAAGCTCCAAGTGGGATTCAACATTTGCAAATCAATCAATCAACGTGATACATCACATTAATAAATAAAAGGATAAGAACTATATGATCCTCTCAATTGATGCAGAAAAAGCATCTGATAAAATATAGCTATCCACAGTGCAGGGATAGAAGGAACATATTTCAATATCATAAGAGCCATTTATAAAAAACCTACAGCAAATATCATTCTCAATGGGGAAAAACTGAGAACATCTCCTCTAAGGTCAGGAACATGAATGAGAGGGATGTCCACTTTCACCACTGTTGCTCAACATAGTACTAGAAGCCCTAGCCTCAGCAATCAGACAACAAAAAGAAATAAAAGGCATCCAAACTGGCAAAGAAGTCAAACTCTCACTCTTCACAGATGACATAATACTTTAGTGGAAAACTCAAAAGACTCCACCTAAAAATTGCTAGAACCCATACAGGAATTCAGCAAAGTGGTTGGATAGAAAATCAATGCACAGAAATCACTTGCATTTCTATACACTAGCAAGGAGACAAAAGAAAGAGAAATTAAGGAATCAATCCCATTTATAATTGCACCAAAAACCATAAGATACTTAGGAATAAACTTAACCAAAGAGGCAAAGGATCTATACTCCAGAAACTAATGAACACTTATGAGAAAAATTGAAGAAGACAAAAGAAAGAGAAAAACATTCCATGCTCATGGATTGGAAGAACAAATATTGTTAAAATGTCTTTACTACCAAATCCAATCTACACATTCAATGCAATACCTATCAAAATACCATCAATTTTATTCGTGGTGCTGGAACAACCTAAAATTTGTACAACAAGAAGACACCCCAGATAGCCAGAGGAGTGTTCAAAAAGAAAACCAAAGCTGAGAGTATCACAATGCCAGACTTGATGATTACAAAGCTGTAATCATCAAGACAGTATGGTACTGGCACAAAAACAGACCCAACACAGAAATGAATCCTCAACTCTGTGATCAACTAACTTTTAACAAAGCAGGAAAGAATATCCAATGGAAAAAAAGACAGTCTCTTTAACAAATGGTGTTAGGAAACTGGAGAGCAACATGCAGAAGAATGAAAATGAACCATTTTCTAATAGCACTCCCCCCAAAAGTAAATTCAAAATGGATGAATGACCAATGACCACTAACCATGCAAGACAAAATCCTAGGGAAGAATACAGGCAGCAACCTCTTTGTCTTTAGCCACAGCAACTTGCTGGACATACCTCCAAAGGCAAAGGAAACAAAAGCAAAAATGAACAATTTGGATTTCATCAGGATAAAAAGCTTTTCCACAGCAAAGAAAACAGTCAACAAAACTGAAAGGCAATCTGGGATGCCTAGGTGGCTCTGTTGTTAAAAGTCTCCCTTCAGCTCGGGTCATGATCCCAAAGTCCTGGAATTGAGTCCCACATCGGGCTCCTTTGCAGGGAGGCTGCTTCTCCCTCTGCCTGCCCCTCCCCCTGCCTGTGTGCTCATGTGCGCTCACTTGCTCTCTCTCAAAAATAAATAATAGAATCTTAACCCCCCCCCCCAAAAAAAACAAAACTAAAAGAACTAAAAGGCAACCTATGGAATGGGAGAAGGTATTTGCAAATGCCTTATCAGATAAAGAGTTAGTATCCAAGATCTATAAAGAACTTATGAAACTCTACACCCAAAAAAACAAACAATCCAGTCAGGAAATGGGCAGAAAACATGAACAGACATTTCTCTAAAGAAGACAACCTAATGGCCAACAGACACATGAAAAAGTACTCCATGTCACTCAGCAACAGGGAACTACAAATCAAGACCACAAGATTCCACCTCACATCAGCCAGAATGGCTAAAATTAACAAGTCAGGAAACAGCAAATGTTGGTGAGGATACAGAGAAAGGGGAACCCTCATACAATAATGGTGGGAATGCAAGCTGGTACAGCCATTCTGGAAAAGAGCATGGAGGTTCCTCAAAAAGTTAAAATTAGAGCTACCCTAGGACCCAGTAATTGCACTACTGGGTATCTACCCAAAGAATGCAAATGTAATGATCTGAAGGGGCACCTGCACCCCAATGTTTGTAGCAGCAATGTTCATAATAGCCAAAGTATGGAAAAAAACTAAATGTCCATTGACAGATGAATTGATAAAGAAGATGTGGGGTGTGTATGGGGGGGTGTGTGATGGAACGTTATTCAGCCATGAAAAGGAATGAAATCTTACCATTTACATCAACGTGGATGGAACTAGAGAGTATTATGCTAAGTGAAATAAGTCAGAGAAAGACAATTATATGATTTCACTCATATGGAATGTAAGAAACAAAACAGAATACCATAGTGTAAGGGAGGAAAAAAATAAATTAAGGCAAAATCAGGAGACAGCCCATAAAAGACGCTTACTTAGAGGAAACAAACTGAAGGTTGCTAGAAGGAAGGTAGGTTGGGCAATGGGGTCACTAGGTGATGGGCAAAAGAAGGGCACATGACGTAATAAGCACTGGGTTATATGCACCTGATTATAACTGAGCTCTACTTCTGAAACTAAGGATACACTATATATTCATTATTGAATTTAAATTTTAAAAAAATATTAATTGATAAAATATAGTAGTAGTAACAGACTGTAACACACCATTCACACCAATGGACAGATGTTTTGAACAGAGAAATCAACGAAGAAACAATGGCTTTGAATGACACTCTGGACCAGATGGACTTAACATATACTTGGAACATTCCAACCTGAAATAGCAGAATACATAATCTTTTCAAGTGCCCAGGGAACATTCTCCAAAACAGTTCACATATTAGGTCACAGAAGAGGTCTCAAGAATATGAAAAAACTGAACTCATACCATGCATCTTTCTGACCACAACATGACAAAACTAGAAATCAACCAAAAGAAAAAATTTGGAAAGACCACAAACACATAGAGGTTGAAGAATATACTACTGAACAATGGATGGGTCAAATAGGAAATCAGAAAAGAAATAAAATACATGAAAACAAATGAAAATGAAAACACTACAGTCCAAAACCTTTGGGATGAGGTTAAGATGGACCTCACTGGTATAGTATATTGTAGTATATAGTATATAGTAATTGGTATAGTATATCAATAGAGGCATATCACAGGAAGCAAGAAAATTTTCAAATACACTAACTAACCCTATACCTAGTGGAGCTCAGAAAGGAACAACACAGCCTTAAGCCAGTAGAAGGAAAGTAATAATGAAGAGTAGAGCATAAATAAATGGTATAGAAACAAACAAAAACAATAACAACATAACAGAACAAATCAATGAAAAACAGGAGCACATCCTTTGGAAAACAGCAATGAAATTGATAAACTCCTCACAATACTTATTAAAAATAAAAGAGAAAGGATCCAAATAAATCACAAGTGAAAGAGAAGAATTAACAACCAACAGCACATATATGCAAACAATTAGAAGAAAAACTGTATGCCCACAAATTGGACAACTTGGAAGAAATAGATATATTCCCAGAAACATATGAACTACCAAAACTAAAAGAGGAAGAAATAGAAAACATAGACAGATAACCAGGAAACAAATAGGGTCAATAATCGAAAATTCCCCAAAAAGCAAAAGTACACAGCCAGACTGCTTCAGAGGAAAACTCCACCAAACATTTAAAGAAGAGTTAATACCTATTCTTCTCAAACTACTCAAAAAAAAAAAAAAAGAAGGAAAACTTCCAAATTCATTCTATGAGGTCAGCATTAACCTGATACCAGAACAAGATAAAGACACCATTAAAAAAGAGAACCACAGCCCAATATCTTTAATGAACATAGATACAAAAAATTTAAACAAATTACTAGCAAACCTAATCCAACAATGTATTAAAAACAAAACAAAAATCCACAATCACCACTATCAAAAGGAATTTATTCCCAGATTGCAAATGTGGGTCAATATTTAAAAATCAATTAATGTGATAAACACATTAATAAAAGGAAGGACAAGAACCATATGTTCATTTCAACAGATGCTGAAAAGACATTTGTCAAAGTATACATCCATACATGACAAAAACCCTCAACAACGTAGGTTTAGAGGGAACATAAGTCAACATGAGAAAGCCACCTATGAAAAACCCATAGTGGACACCGTCTCCCACAGGGAAAAACAGAAATTTTCCCCTAAGGTCAGGAACAAGGACAAAGATATACACTCTCACCACTCTTATTCAATATTGTACTGGAAGTCATAGCCACAGCAATCAGATGACAAAAAGAAATAAAAGGCATCTAAATTGGGAAGAAAGAACTCAAACTTTCACTATTTGCAGATGACATGATACTCTATATAGAAAATCCAAAAGACTCCACCAAAAAAATTGCTAGAACTGATTTACAAATTCAGTAAAGTCAAAGGATACAAAATCAACATACAGGAATCTGTTGCATTTCTATACACCAGTAAAGAAGCAGAAGAAATGGAAATTAAGGAATCAATTCCATTTACAATTGTACCAAAACCAGAATCTTACCAAGAAACAAATCTAATCAAAAAGGTAAAAAACCTGTACTCTGAAAACTATAAAACACTGATGAAAGAAATTGAAGATAACAAATTAAAGATAACATAATGAAATGGAAAAGCATTCCATGCTCATAGATAGTAAGTACAAATGTTATTAAAATGTCCATATTGGGACGCCTGGGTGGCTCAGTTGGTTAGGCAGCTGCCTTCGGCTCAGGTCATGATCCCAGCGTCCTGGGATCGAGTCCCACATCGGGCTCCTTGGGAACCTGCTTCTCCCTCTGCCTCTGCCTGCCATTCTGTCTGCCTGTGCTTGCTCTCCCCACCCCCTCTCTCTGATAAATAAATAAAATCTTAAAAAAAAAAAGTTTAAAATGTCCATATTACCCAGTTCAATGTAATCCCTATCAAAATACAAACAGCATTTATACAGAGCTAGAACAACAATTCCAAAACTTGAATGAAACCACAAAAGACCCTAAATAGCCAAAGCAATCTTGAAAAAGAAAAAGCAAACCTGGAGCCATCACAATTCCGGCTTCAAGTTATACTACAAAGCTGTAGTAATCCAAACAGTATGCTACGGGCAGAAAAACAGACACACAGAGCAACAGAATTAAAACCCCTCAGCTATTGATCTTTAACAAAGCAGGAAAGAATAGTCAATGGGGAAAAGACAGTCTCTTTACAAATGGTGTTGGGAAAACTGAACACCCAACATGCAAAAGAATGAAACTGGACCACTTCCTACATCATACACAAAAATAAACTCAAAATGGAGTTTATTTAAAGTCCTAGAAGAAAATATAGGCTATAACCTCTTTGACATAGGCAACAGCAATTTTTCTCCTAGATACATCTCCTAAGGCAAGAGAAACAAAAGAAAAAGCTTCTGCACAAAAAACAATCAACAAAACTAAAAGGCAACCTACAGAACGGAAGAAAATATTTGTAACTGATATATCTGATGAAGGGTTAGTATCTAAAACATGTAAGTACTTCTAAAACAATATGCAAAACACAAATAATCCAGTTAAGAAATGCACAGAAGACATGAATACATTTTTTTGGAAGAAGACAGAGAGACGGGTAACAGACACACGATAATATGCTCAACATCTCTTATCATCAGGGAAATGCAAATGAAAGCTACAATAAGAGATCACCTAACACCTGTCAGTATGGCTACAATCAACAACACAAACAAAAGGCATTTGGTAAGGATGCAGAGAAAGGAGAACCCTCTTAAACGGTTGCTGGGAATGCAAACTGGCATAGCCCATCTGAAAAACTGTATGGAGGTTCTTCAGAAAGTTAAAATTGTGCTAATCTACAATCCAGCAATTGCACTACTGGATATCTACCCCAAAGATAAAAATGTAGTGATCCAAAGGGGTACCTTCACCCCAATGCTTATAGCAGCATATCAACAATAGTCAAACTGTGAAAAGAGCCCAAATATTCATTGACTGATGAATGATAAAGATGGGTATACACACACAAACACACACACACATACACACACAAATACAATGGAATATTGGTATCTTAAAGAAAAAAAAACTCACCATTTGCAACAATACGGTTGGAGCTAGAAGAATATTATGCAAATCAAAGTAGGGGTAAGTCAGAGATAGGCAAATACTGTATTATTTCATTCACTTGTGAAATTTAAGAAACAAATGAGTAAAGAGGCAAAAGCTGGGAGGGAAGGGTAAACAAAGAAAAAGACTCCTAACTTTAAAGAACTTGAGGCACGTGCAAGATGGCAGAGGAGTAGGAGATCTAAAATTTTGTCTGATTCCAGGAATTAAGCTAGTTATCAAACCATTCTGATCATCTACAAACTCAATAGGAGATCTAAGAGAAGAACAGCAGCAATTCTATGAACAGAAAATTGACCACATTCTGGAAGATAGGATGTGCAGAGAAGTGAAACTGAGGCAATAAATATATGAGAAGATAGACCTGGGCGGGGGTGGGGGTGGGGACTGGCTATCAGCAAGTGAGAAAGCAGTGGAGCACAAAATTAGAACTTTTAGAGGTCTGCTCCACAGAGGGACCTCACTCCAGTGGCTAAGCGGTGGGTGGAATCCTCACTGGGACAGCAGTGTGGTCAGAGAAAGACTGCGGGTGCCTGAGCATGGCAGAGCTCCCAAGTATCAGAGCATCATAGCGGGGAAGCTGGCTGCAAAATTGGAGCCAAGGAGGGGGTTCTCAGCCCCGAGTTAAGGTTTGCAATAAACCATGATCCAAGGCAAAGTCCCTCTTAGAGGAGGGACCCCACAAGTGGCAGATCCAAGGAGACCACAAGGAGGTGCAGCACAGGAGCACGCTGCAGGAATATGCTAGGTTTAGAGACTACAATCGGGGCCATGTGCCAGAGATAGAAATACCAGGGCACAGGCTGGGTGAGTTTGGAGTGCAACCAGGACCAGGGAGACAGGAGTGACTGTGCTTAACTCTGAAGGCTCAATGAAATTGCGGGGCCCTGAGTTCTCAGCTCCTCTGGGGCTGGAGATTGGGAGGTTGCCATTTTCATTCTCACCCTCCAAAGCAGTACAAAACTCTTGCAAGGAACAAAAGCTACTGAGAACAAACCTGAGAAGATTAAATAGCCTAGCCTCTGGCAAGTGGTTAATTCCGCCACAAAGGCATTTGAGAATCACTGCAACAGGCCCCTCCCCAGAAGATCAGCAAGAACAGCCAGCCAAGAACATGTTTACTTATCAATGAGAACTGCAAAACACCAGTGCTAGGGGAATAGAGCACATAGAATTCACGGCTTCCTCCCCATGATTCCTTAGCCTTTCAAAATTAAATTTTGAAAATTTTTATTATTTTTTCTATTTTTTGAAAATTTTTATTATTTTTCCTATTTTTTAAAAATTTTCCTCATTCTTATATTAACCACTTTATCAATACCCTCTTTAAAATCTTTTAACTTACATTGTTGGAATCATACTCTATCCCTTCATTGTATTTTTTTTTCAGGTTTAACTATGTCATTTTTATTAACATACACAGTGTAATTTTGGTTGTTTGTTGAACAAATTATTATCTAGATAATTTCGCATGATATTGAGAAGGTAAATAAGAGAGATAAAGATGAAAATAACCTTTTTTAAAATTTTTTTCATTTATTTTCAGAATAACAGTATTCATTCTTTTTTAACCACACCCAGTGCCCTATGCAATTGGTGCCCTCTCCAATACCCACCACCTGGTTCCCCCAACCTCTCACCCGCTGCCCCTTCAAAACCCTTAGATTGGTTTTCAGAGTCCATAGTCTCTCATGGTTCACCTCCCCTTCCAATTTCCTTCAACTCCCTTCTCCTCTCTAACTCCTCTTGTCCTCCATGCTATTTGTTATGCTCCACGAATAAGTGAAACTATATGATAATTGACTCTCCCTGCTTGACTTATTTCACTCAGCATAATCTCTTCCAGTCCGGTCCATGTTGCTACAAAAGTTGCATATTCATCCTTTCTGATGGAGGCATAATACTCCATAGTGTATATGGACCACATTTTCCTTATCCATTCATCCGTTGAAGGGCATCTTGGTTCTTTCCACAGTTTGGCGACCGTAGCCATTGCTGCTATAAACATTGGGGTAGAGATGGCCCTTCTTTTCACTACATCTGTATCTTTGGGGTAAATACCCAGGAGTGCAATTGCAAGGTCATAGGGAAGCTCTATTTTTAATTTCTTGAGGAATCTCCACACTGTTCTCCAAAGTGGCTGCACCAACTTGCATTCCCAGCAACAGTGGAAGAGGGTTCCCCTTTCTCCACATCCCCTCCAACACATGTTGTTTCCTGTCTTGCTAATTTTGGCCATTCCAACTGGTGTAAGGTGATATCTCAATGTGGCTTTAATTTGAATCTCCCTGATGGCTAGTGGTGATGAACATTTTTTCATGTGTCTGATAGCCATTTGTATGTCTTGATTGGAGAAGTGTCTGTTCATATCTTCTGCCATTTTTTTTTATATGATTGTCTCTTTTGTGTGTGTTGAGTTTGAGGAGTTCATTATAGATCCTGGATATCAACCTTTTGTCTGTACTGTCATTTGCAAATATCTTCTCTCATTCCGTCGGTTGCCTCTTTGTTTTGCTGACAGTTTCCTTTGCTGTGCAGAAGCTTTTGATTTTGATGAAGTCCCAAAATTTCATTTTGCTTTTGTTTACTTTGCCTTTGAAGACATATCTTGAAAGAAGTTGCTGTGGCTTTGGGTATTGAAGAGGCTACTGCCTATATTCTCATCTAGAATTCGGATGGATCCCTGTCACATGTTGAGGTCTTTTACCCATTTTGAGTTTATCTTTGTGTATGGTGTAAGAGAATGGTTGAGTTTCATTCTTCTACATATAGCTGTCCAGTTTTCCCGGCACCATTTATTGAAGAGACTTTTTTCCACTGTATATTTTTTCCTGTTTTGTTGAAGATTATTTGACCACAGAGTTGACGGTCCATATCTGGGCTCTCTACTCTGTTCCACTGGTCTATGTGTCTGTTTTTATGCCAGTACCATGCTGTCTTGGTGATCACAGCTTTGAAGGAAAGCTTGAAATCAGGTAACATGATGCCCTCGATTTTATTTTTATTTTTCAACATTTCCTTAGTGTGCTCTAGGCAGTATAGACATTTTAACAATGTTTATTCTTCCAATCCAAGAGCATAGAATGGTCTTCCATCTTTTTGTGTCTTCTTCAATTTCTTTCATGAGTGTTCTGTAGTTCCTCGAGTACAGATCCTTTACCTCTTTGGTTAGGTTTATTCCCAGATATCTTATGGTTCTTGGTGCTATAGTAAATGGAATCGATTCTCTACTTTCCCTTTCTGTCCAGTCCATGAGTAGCCTCTTAGTTTTGCTGTGTACTTTGCTGTGCAAAGCCTTTTATATTGATGAAGTCCCAAAAGTTCATTTTTGCTTCTGTTTCCCTTGTCTTTAGCAATATGTCTTGAAAGAAGTTGCTGTAACCGATGTCAAAGAGGTTACTGCCTGTGTTCTCCTCTAGGATTCTGATACATTCCCGCCTCACACTGAGCTCTTTCATTCATTTTTGCATTTATCTTTGTTTATAATGTCCATAATAGCCAAACTGTGGAAGGAATCAAGATGTCCTTTAGTGGGTGAATGGATAAAGAAGATGTGGTTCATATACGCAATGAAATATTGCTCAACCATCAGAAAGGATGAGTATCTACCACTTGCACTGGCACAGATGGAACTAAGTGAAGTAAGTTAAACAGAGAAAGATAAATATATGGCTTCACTCATATGTGGAACATAAGGAATAGTGTGGAGGACCATAGGGGAAGGGAGGGAAAACTAAATGGGAAGAAATCACAGAGGGAGACAAACCATGAGAGACTCTGGACTCCAGGAAATAAACTGAGGGTTGGGAGGGGAAGAGGTGGGTCGATGAGGTAATTGGGTGATGGGTATTAAGGAGGACATGTGTTGTGATGACCAGTGAGCGTCATATGCAACTAATGAATTGCTGAACATTACATAAGAAATTAACAATGTACTGTATGTTGGCTAACTGAATGTGTTCTCTATTCTGTTCCATTTATCTATGTGTCTGTTATGTGTCAATACCATACTGTCTTGATAATCACAGCATTGTATATAACTTGAAGTCAGGCATTGTGATTCTCCCAGGTTTAGTTTTCTTTCTCAACATTCCCCTGGTAATTTGGGGTCTTTTCTGGTTCCATATAAATTTTAGGATTGTTTTTCCCAGTTCAGTGAGAAATGTCAATGGTATTTGGAAAGGGATTGCTTCAAAGGTGTATATTTCCCTGGGCAGCATAGACATTTTAACGATGTCTATTCTTCCAATCCATGAGCATGGAATGTTCTCTTTACTTCTTCCTCAGTTTCTTTCTTAAGTGTTACATAGTTTCTACAGTATAAATCGTTCACCTCTTTGGTAAGGTTTATTCATCACCAAATGCATCTTATGATTTTTGGTACTATTATAAATGGAATAAATTCCCTAATTCTTTTTTCATTTACATTATTAGTATATAGAAATGCAACTGATTTCTGTGCATTGATTTTTTTTACACTGTCACCTTGATGATTTGCTGTATGAGTTCTAGTAATCTGGGGGTGGAGTCTTTCGGGATTCTACATAAAGTATCATGTCATCTGGAAGGAGAAGGAATTTGACTTAATGCCGATTTGAATGCCTTTTGTTTCTTTCTGTTGTCTGACTGATGATGATTGTCTGATGTATAATACCATGTGGAACAACAGTGGTGACAGTGGGCATCCCTATCATATTCCTGACCTTAAGGAAAAAGATCTCAGTTTCTCCCCACTGAGAATGATATTTACTTTAGGCTTTTCATAGATGGCTTTTATGATGTCAAGGTACGTTCCCTCTACCCCTATATTTTGAAGAGTTTTAATTAGGAAAAGATGCTCTTCTGTCAAATGCTTTCTCCACATCAACTGAGAAGACCATAGGGTTCTTGTCTCCTCTTTTGTTAATGTGCTTTAACACACTGATTAATTTGCAAATGTTGAAGCACCCTTGTATCCCAGGAATAAATCCCACCCTTGAAGCACCCTTGTATCCCAGGAATAAATCCCATCCATCCTTTTAATGTACTGTTGGACCCTACTGGCTAGGATCTTGGTGAATATCTTGGCATCCATGTTCATCAGGGATATTGGTCCATTATTCTCCTTTCTGATGGGGGCTTTGTCTGGTTTTGGGATCAGGGTAATGCTGGCCTCATAGAACGAATTTGGAAGTTTTCCTTCTATTTCTATTTTTTGAAACTACTTCAGTAAAATAGGTATTATTTCTTCTATAATGTTTGGTAGTATTCCCCTGTGAAGCCCGAGAGGCCCTGGACTCTCATTTTTTGGCAGGTTTTTGATTACCACTTCAATTTCCTTACTGGATTTTAGTCTACACAGATTATCTATTTCTTCCTGTTTCAGTCTTGGTAGTCTGTAAGTTTCCAGGAATGTGTCCATTTCTTCTAGATTGTTTAATTTGTTGGCATATAGTTGGCATATAATAATTTCTAATAATTGTTTCCATTTCCTTGGTATTAGTCATGACCTCTCCCCTTTCATTCATGATTTTATTAATTTGGGTCCTTTCCTTTTTCTTTTGGACAAGTCTGGTCAGTGGTTTATCAATCTTATTCTTTCAAAGAAACAGCTTCTAATTTTTTTATCTATTCTACTGTTTTTCTGGTTTCTATTTCATTGATTTCTGCCCTAACCTTTATTATTTCTCTTCCCCTGCTTGGTTTAGCTTGCTGCTTTGCTTTGCTCTTCTTTCTCTGGGTCCTTTAGATGTAAGTAAGGTGTGTATTTGGGATTTTTCTACTTTTTTGAGAGAGGCTATGTATCGCCCTCTTAGGACCACCTCTGCAGTATCCCATAGGTTTTGGACCAATGTTTTCATTCTCTGTAGAGTCCATGAGTTGTTCAAATTTATCTTTAATTTCCTATTTGACCCAATCACGCCTTAGCAGGATATTCTTTAAATTCCAAGTCTTTGATTTCCTTCCAAATTTCTTCTTGTGGTTGGGTTCCAGTTTCAGAGCACTCTGATCAGAAAATATGCCAGGATAATCTCAATCTTTTGGTATCAGCTGAATCCTGATTTGTGACCAAGTATGTGGTCTATTCCAGAGAAAGTTCCATGTCAGAATAAGTACTGTTGTTTTAAGATGGAATGTTCTGTATGTATCTACAAAGTCCATCTGGTCCAATGTTTCATTCAAAGCTCGTTTCTTCATTGATCTTCTGCTTAGATAATCTGTCTATTGTTTTTGAGTGGAACATTCCCACTATTAATGTATTACTATGTTTTTTTTTTAAATTTTGGGTATTATGTGGTTTAAATAATTTACTGCTCCCATACAGGGGGCATAGATATTTACATTTGTTAGATCTTCTTGTTGCATGTACAGTGTCCCTCTGCATCTCTTACAACAGTCTTGGGATTAAAATCTAATTTGTCTGATATGAGAATTGTTACCTCAGCTTTCTTTTGAGGTCTGTTGGTATGGCAAATTGTTCTCCATCCCCTTGCTTTCGACTTGGAGTTGTCTTTATGTTCAAAATTAGTCTCTTGTAGACAGCATACAGATAGGTCCTGCTTTTTTATCTAATCTGAAAACCTGTGTCTTTTCACAGGAGTGTTCAGCCCATTTACATTCAGGGCAACTATTAAAAGATATGAATTTAGTGCCATTGTATTGCCTGTAAGATCCTGTTTCTGTAGATTTTCTGTTTCTCTCTGGTCTACGTGACTCTTGGGGTCTCTCTTCACTTACAGAATCCCCCTTAATATTTCTCATAGGGCTGGCTTGGTGGTCACATATTAGTTTCTGCCTACCCTGAAAGTTCTTAATCTCTCCATCCAAATTGAATGACAGCCTTGCTGGATGAAGTATTCCTGGCTGCATGTTCTTTTCATTTTGTACCCTGAATATGTCTTGCCAGCCCTTCTGGCTTGCCAGGTTTCTGTGGACAGATCTGATGTTATTCTGATGTTCCTTCCTCCATATATAAGAAACCTCCTGGCTACTCTCAGGATAGTTTCTGTGGCTGTAAAATTTGCAAGCTTCACTATTATATGTCAGGGTGTTCATCCATTTTTATTGATTTTGGGAGGGTTCCGCTGTCTCATGGACTGGAATGCTTGTTTCCTTCCCCAGATTAGGGCAGTTCTCAGCTACAACTTGCTCAAATATACTTTCTAGCCCTGTCTCTCTCTGTACCCCCCGGGGAACCCAATAATTCTGACATCGGAACTTTTCATGGCAACATTAATCTCTCCAATTCTTTTTCATGTGCTATTAACAGGCTATCTATGTTTCCCTCAACCTTTTTCCTTTCCATCCACTTATCTTCTAGATCACTGATTCTCCCTTATGCCTCGTTTACCCTGGATATCAGTTTAGACTGTAGCTCATTCATAGTATTTTTTTAGTTTGGCCTGATTAGATCTCATTTCTGCTCTTATAGATTCTATATTGTCACTAATGCTTTTTCAAGCTTAGCTAATGACTTTACGATTGCTATCCTGAAGTCTATTTCTGACATCTTGCTTATATCCATATCCATTAGTCCTGTGGCAGGAGACACTGTCTCTGTTTCTTCTCTTTGTTGAGAGTTCCTCCTCCTAGTCATTCTGTCTAGGTATGGTTGACTGAATGAACAGAGTCCAAAATATCAACCATGACCCAAGCAAGATGAATCCTAGCAAAATCTGGAGTGGTCAGAAGCCAACACCAAAAAACAAAGCCAAAAAGCTATACAAGAAAAAAATTTTTACATTTTTAAAAAGGGGGGTAGGGGAAAAGGGACTATAATCTCTCAGTGTGGACAAACTAGGGTGTCCCAATTGTTCCTGGGTTTATTTTGATCTGTGTGTGAGAGGACAGATCCGAAATTACAAGGAAAGTAAAACTTACATAAAGGTAAAATTGAATAGGGGGGAAAAATGGACTAAAAGTATGTATCCATTAAAAATGTAGGTGATCTCAGGGTCCTGGGATCAAGACCCATGTCGGGCTCTCTGCTTGGTGGGGAGCCTGCTTCCCCCTCTCTCTGCCTGCCTTCCTGCCTACTTGTGATTTCTCTGTCAAATAAATAAAATCTTAAAAAAAAATGTAGGTGTGAATAAATACAAGTTAAAAAATAACTGAAATACAATTTGAGATAATAAACATCTAGTTGAAATGAGGAAAGGGTTTAAACAAATAAAACAGAAAAGGCATAAGAAAAAGTAAAAAAAAAAAAAAAGGAAATGGAGAATTTTATCTGAAAATTTAAGAAGTCGTGAGGCCACACTTAGAGCTCAATACACTATTTTCCCCTGGTGTTAGGATTTTACAGTCTATGGGATCCACAGAATTGCTGTCCACCTGTTCTTCCACCTGTCTTTGGAGGAGGGGGCCTACCACATTGTTTCTCAAGTAATCCTGCCTAGGCAGAGTTGCCCTGCCTGTGATGGGGGTGGGCTCAGTTGAAACTGGTTCCTTTGTGTATCGTTTGTTCCCTGGAAGCTTTCCACATTCTCTTTTGATGATCAGAGCAAAAATGTCTCCACCCAAACATCTGGCTCAGAGCAGAAAAATTGCAGTCTGCTCTCTTTAATAAACCCTCCAGGACAACAATCTCCACTTCTGTATACACCACCCAAAACTGCAGCCCCACATGGTGCACACCCACAGCAAGTCTCTTAGAGGTAGTCCCAGGGGCCCAAGAGTGCCAATGTCCTTTGGGATTCTAAAACTGTGAGTGGCCAAGGGCTTGCAGGTACACCTGAAGCTCCTGGATCATGTCTGGGTGCCACTCTAATGTCCTTTCTGGGCCACTACCGCCCTGCGAGTTTTTGTCCAGTCGTAGGTACAAGTTCCAGAATTTTTCAGGCTGCTCAGAAAAAGAGCCGTTAGCAAATAGTCTGGCTTGCAGTTTATGGCTATCCAAGCTGAAAGTACCCCCCTGGGCTCAATGACCATAACATGCTTCCCAGCTCCACTGCCTGGGCAGTCTTCTGGTTCAGACACCCTCTTACACACTGTGGCTCCTCATATCCCAAGAACACAATGCCTTACTTAGAATTCTGCCTTTTCATTTCCAGATGCCCCTCTCAAGAGAGGATATCTCTCACTAGCGCAGATTTCTAAGGGTTCCAATTTTGCACTCTGGTGTTTTATCACTTCCCAGAAGTCAGCTTACGGAAGCTCCTTCCCCCTTCTGTTTTGTTACCTCCCTGCAGATTCATAACTCTGTATGTTCTACCTTGCAAAAAGCAATCGCTTTTTTGCTTGCATAGATCCAGATATATAGTCTTATATCTCACACGGATTTCATGGGTGTTTGATAGATATGCAGCTAAATTTAAGGGACCAGTTGAAACGGAGTCCCCTACTCCTCCACCATTTTGCCTCCCTCTTTTAGATAACTTTTCTTATAAACTAAAATGCTCAGTTATTGAACCAGATGATTCATAATTACCAGAACTCAAGTAAAGCCTTAATATTACATCTCTTCTCCTTCATAACCATTGTTAAACTACTCGTTTTGCAAATTATCTCTATTCCTTTCAACCAGCCCCATCCTGTTGGGCTTCCATGATCTCAAAGTTTCAGTAATCTTTTTGCCAGTTCCAACTCTATTCCTCTCCTTTTACTTGAACCTGCAGCTCATGTCTCTCCCTTGACATGACTTCTCAGTATGTCTCCTCAATATTTGATTATTTATAGGACTTTCCATGTAGATATAGAGATATTACTTAGGGCAAAGAGAATAAAATACTATGGCTATATTTTGCCAACTAGAAAATAGTCCTACTAAAACACAACAATTTTCAACTTCTGTTCATTCTTCCCCATTATGCTCAAAAACAAATGGAAAATTATAAATAGCTCAGGAGGAAACATGTCTCTAGGCATTTGACTATGCTATTGTAATATCCTGGGGTACTTTTCCTCTTTTTCTACAGATGACTCCTTTTCTCATCCTTCAGTTCTCCAAAAAGTTGCCACTTATCCTCGAGACTGTTATCTCTATCATATGCTCCCCTAAGTGACACATAATCCACTTGAGTATAATTACTTACTATACTATCTTCTTTAAGCACTACACTTGTGCTGTTCAAGTCAGTAGCTGCTAGTCATATATATGTGGCTACTGAGCACTTGAAATACGGCTGGTATAACCGAGGAATTTTACTTATTTTTAACTAATTTTAACTTAAAAATCAAGGAAGGATGAAGTATTTTTCCATAAAACACAAATTAACTGTTTTGGTAGGACCAGATTTCACTTTAATCATTTCATTCAGTAAGATATTATTATAATGTTAAATTGAGAATATATTTTTTACTTTAATGTTGCTAATATAAAACCTAAAATTACAAAGGTGGCATTCAACTTTACCTACATAGGACAGGTACTAAATAAATAAGTAACTACTTATCTTCATTTTACAGATAAGCAACCTACGATCCATTCAACTTAGGCAAGTTTTCCAAAAACATACAACCATAGTAGTAGAACTCTGTAAGAAAACCTGTCTCGGGGCGCCTGGGTGGCTCAGTGGGTTAAAGCCTCTGCCTTTGGCTCAGATCATGATCCCGGGGTCCTTGGATCGAGCCCCACATTGCACTCTCTGCTCAGCAGGGAGCCTGTTTCCCTTCCTCTCTCTCTGACTGCCTCTCTGCCTACTTGTGTTCTTTGTCTGTCAAAAAAATAAATAAAATCTT
Organism: Mustela nigripes; assembly: GCF_022355385.1. NCBI lineage: Eukaryota > Metazoa > Chordata > Mammalia > Carnivora > Mustelidae > Mustela > Mustela nigripes. Next base: position 114,229,527 of record NC_081559.1, on the reverse strand, counting down.
AAAAAACAAAAAAAAAAAAAAAGAAAGAAAGAAAGAAAACCTAAGTCTCTCACTCCTAAGTATATACAACACTGCCCCTAAATTTACATCAACTGAGGAAAAGTTAAGTGTTGGTAAATATTGAGTCAAATTACCCCTTTATTTATTTTATTATTATTATTAATACTTTCTTTAATATTGAAAATGGCTGAGATCTCATCAGAAGAAAAAAAAATTATAGCGATGTATGGTGACCAAAGGTAACTAGGCTATTATAATCATTTTGCAGTGAATATAAATAGCTAACCATGTTGTACACCTGAAAATAATATAATATTCTATGCTAACTATAACTTAATAATTATTTTTCATTCTTTAAAAGCTAAGATACTTTGAAGTCAGTACACTGAACACAGTCTGTAAAGCTAGCCAAAAGTAATCAATATCAAGTTTATGGGTGGACCAGTTTTACTTCAGGAATTACAAACTCCCAGTTAAATTCCTGGTTTGGAAGAGAGACATGAGAAAGGAAAAAATAATAGATACTGTTTACTGAGCACTTATTTAATCATAAAATACACCACTTAATCCTCCCCAGATCCAGTCGAAGTCAAAATTCTAGTTTCGAGAAAGCAGAAGCTTCAGGAGTTCAAGAAATTTGCCTATGTTCACACAACTACTAAACAGTAGAGCCAGGATTCACATATTGGCTGATATTACTCCACAATCTAAACACTAACCATTAAGTCAACGTTTCTTAAAATGCAATCTAACATCTGATAAGGGGTTAACATCCAGAATATATAAAGAACTCCTACAACTCAACAACGAAAAGACCAACAACTCAATTTTAAGAAGGGCAAAGGACTTGAAGAGACATTTCTCCAAAGAGGTATACATGGCAAATAAGTACATGAAAAGGTGCTCAACATTACTAATCATTAAAGAAATGCAAATCAAAACCACAATGAGATACCGCTCTATACTCATTAGAATGGCTGCTATCAAAAATACAAAATAACAAGTAGTGGCAAGAATATGGAAAAACTGCAAGCTGTGCATTGCTGGTAGAAATGCAAAATAATGCAACTATTCTGAGAAAAAAGTACAGTGGTTCCTCCAAACATTAAACATCAAATTCTATATGATCCAGCAATTCTGCTTCTAGGTATATACTCCAAAGAAGTGAAGTCAGTGACTCCAACATATATATGTATACCAACATTCATACCACCATATTCACAATAACCAAAAGGTATAAACCACCCAAATGTCCATCAAAGGACGAATGGACAAACAAAATGTGGTATTTACATATAATGGAATGTTATTCAACTTTAACAAAGGAAAAAATTCTGACACATGCTACAACATGGATGTACCTTGGAGACATTATGCTAAGTGAAATCAGCCAGACACAAAAGGACTCAGGAGAAAGCAAGAATTTGAGCTGTTGTTTAATTGGCAGAGTTTTGGTTTGGGATGATTAAATAGTTCTGAAGATGGATGCCAGTGACAGTTGATGAATGTACTTAATGTAAGTGAATTGTACACTTAAAAATGGTTAAAATGGGAAAATACATGTTATGTATATTTTACAATTTTTACAAAAATGCCATGTAAGGACCATGCATAACAGAATCACCAGGCATACTTTTACATATACCTAGATCCTCAAATCCTAAATCAAAATTTTTAGAAAGGAGAGGCTCAAGAATCTACATTTTAACAAACTTCTCGGGTGATTCTTATACTATTATATGGACTAGAACAACTTCTATGTATAACAAACATAAAGTATTCTCAGACTCAAATACAAAACCACAAACTTCTCTGTGCATGTTTTCTAATTTTTTATCAGGGTAAATAAAGAATAAACTGTTAGGTAAAAAAGTAAAAATATTATACAGAGTGTTGAGTTTTAAAAGTCTGAGAAAGAAGCTTCTAATACCTTCCATTTCAATGCCTTGAGGTTATAAGAAGGAAATTCTATTTTTTTTTTAAGATTTTATTTATTTGTTAGAGAGAGAGAATACAAGTAGGCAGAGAGACAGGCAAAGAGACAGGAGGAAACAGCCTCCCGCTGAGCAGAGAGCCCGATGCAGGGCTCCATCCCAGGACCCTAGGATCATGACCTGAGCCGAAGGCATAGACTTAACCCACTGAACCACCCAGGAACCCCAAGAAGGAAGGAAGGAAGAAAAGGATTGGGGCACCTGGGTGGCTCAGTGGGTTAAAGCCTCTACCCTGCCTGTGATCTCTATCAAATAAATAAAATAAAACCTTTTTTTAAAAATAAAGAATAAAAAACAAAAAGAAGAAGAAAAGGATCTCTGTCATGAGACATTGCATTCAGTATTTTAATCTCTCCTACCATGCCTTGTTCCATCACTTAATGGATCATTACAAACTAGAAAATTAAGTGCCAGGCACCATGCTGTAAAACAGACACAACTATTTTGAGTATTTCGATTACACTTATTTGTCATAGTCCTACCCTTAAAATAGGCATTGTTTTATTGTGCTGCTTTTCTTTTTTTTTGCTTAATAGAAACTTTCTATTACTCTATAGAGGTTCTACTCTTTATAAGAATGGAAATCAAAACCTCTAAGTGCATGAAAAGCCAATGGAAATCTTATTTATAAATAAAAATACTTGTTATGCTTCTCATTTTATCTGAATGGAATATTCAGATTGATTTTCAAAAAACATGTCCACGCAATGCTAATGACATTAATTTTTTTTTAAAAATAGCACATCAATTTTGTAACAGATAGAAGCATCCTTAAAAAGCAGGAAATACATCAAAATGCTTATATTATCTGTAGACTTATAAATGATATTTCCTACTGTGTTCTTTAGAGAAACTCTACAATGATGTGTATTATTTTTATTATCAGAAAAGATAATTTTTAAAAACTTTTAAACTACACCTATTAAAATTCTACTTCCAAAGGAATGTGAGTAAGTGCTCCCCTGTTGGCTACACAAAGAATTCCCAAAAGATAAGGGTAGTAGTTAGAAACTAATGAACATTTCAAATTAAATTGTGTCAAAAGGCAGTAACACTCAGATTATGAACTTCAGAGTAAGCTGACACTAACTGACAGGATATCAGAAAACAACCTAACTACTCATTTCCTATTCTTTCTTCCCTAAATTCCTCTAGTTACTCACCCAGTTTCTTCATACCCTTAAACCCTTTTTTCCCTACAGAGTAACCCATTATCTATTCTGATTACCCATGTAATGAAGCAGAGTTTTATGTATTAAGAGCCTGAATTAAGTTTTAACTTGGTTTTCCCAAATATATATATGGCCTTCAGTATCCCAAGCTCCAAGCGATCCCTACTTATATTTTAATATAGTTGAGTCATTTAAAACAAAATGATTATTTAAAGACAGCAGAACAATGCCTAAAAAATTCTGAGCAACACTGATTTTCAATCTAGACCTCTATACTCAGTCAAATCATTAATCAACTCTGGGAATAAAATAAAATATTTTTCAGATATGGAAGAACTCAACTTACTTCTAATATACCCTTTATTAGGAAGATACTGGAGGATCTATCACAGTAAAAGGAGGAATGAAGTCCTATTACCTGACTAGTGACAGACATAAAGCTTTTAAAAATGCATATAGGTAAAAGAAGAATACAAAGAAAAATATACAATATTATTGTACACGAAAAAGTTGCACAAGAAGGAAACATAGTACACTACTTGATTCTTCAATGGGACACATTTCTGTGACTGTAGTATTAACATTTCCTTCTGATTTAAAGGGAAGTTATAATATAAATACAAAGAATAAGAGAGGGCATCTGGGTGGCTTAGTTAAGCATCCGACTCTGGATTTCAGCTAGGTCATTATCTCAGGATCGTGAGATAAAGACCTGCCTCAGGCTCCACACTAACCATGGAGCCTGCTCAAGATTCTCTCTTTCTCACTCTCTCTCTCCTCCTCCCTTTGCCCCTCTCCCCTCCCACTCACACTCATGTACACTCTCTAAAAAAAAAAAAAAAAAAAAGAAAGAAAGAAAGAAAGAAAGAAAGAAGAACTAGAGATGTGGAATGATGCCCCTGCAATAGAATGAAATCTTCATCTACCTAGTAATCAGCTGATAAATAATATAGACACTTTTTTAAATAAAAGAAAATAAATGTCAAAAGAAATAGCTAAAAGACTTAAAAAGTGATTGCCAAACTTCTGCTAGACAAGATGGTATAGACACATTTCTCCATACCTCTCCCCACTTATAACAACTATAATCCCTGGAAATAACATAAGTGACTTGTGAAAATTCTGGAAATAATTGTAGAAGATGGTAAGAAAGCAATAAGCTGATTTGGAATCCCCAGACTGAAAAATAATGAAGTAACAGGGTGTCTTACCAATAGAAGAAAGTGATGCACACCCAGTGTTTCATCACCTCCATACTAGCTCACTCTTCCTCTTAATCAAAAGGGAGCCTCAGGACATGAACACACATTTCCACAAAGAAGACATCCAGATGGCAAACAGACACATGAAAAAATGCTCCACTTCACTCAGCATCAGGGAAATACAAATCAAAACCACAGTAAGATACCACCTCACATCAGTCAGAATGGCTAAAATTAACAAGTCAAGAAATGACAGATGCTGGCGAGGATGTGGAGAAAGGGGAACCCTCCTACACTGTTGGTGGGAATGCAAGCTGGTGCAACCACTCTGGAAAACAGTATGGAAGTTCCTCAAAAGGTTGAAAATAGAGCTACCTTACGACCCAGCAATTGCACTAATGGGCATTTACCATTAAGATACAAATGCAGTTATCTGAAGGGTTATGTTCACCTGAATGTTTATAGCAGCAATGCCCACAATAGCCAAACTGTGGAAAGAATCTAGATGTCCATCAACAGATGAATGGATAAAGAAGATGTGGTATATATACACAATGGAATACTATGTAGCCATCAAAAGAAATGAGATCTGGGCGCCTGGGTGGCTCAGTGGGTTAAGCCGCTGCCTTCGGCTCAGGTTGTGATCTCAGGGTCCTGGGATCGAGTCCCGCATCGGGCTCTCTGCTCAGCAGGGAGCCTGCTTCCCTCTCTCTCTCTCTGCCTGCCTCTCCGACTACTTGTGATTTCTCTCTGTCAAATAAATAAATAAAATCTTAAACAACAACAACAACAACAACAAAAGAAATGAGATCTTGCCATTTGCGATGACATGGATGGAACTAGAGGGTATTATGCTTAGCGAAATAAGTAAATCGGAGAAACTATCATATGATCTCCCTGATATGAGGAAGTGGAGATGTAATGTGGGGGGCTTGGGGGCTAGGGAAAGAAAAAATGAAAGAAGATGGGATTGGGAGGGAGACAAACCATAAAAGACTCAATCTCAAAACACAGACTGAGGGTTGCTTGGGGGAGGGGGGACGGGAGAGAGTGATGGGGATATGGACATTGGGGAGGATATGTGCTATGATGAGTGCTGTGAAATGTGTAAACCTGGCGATTCACAGACCTATACCCCTGAGGATAAAAATACATTCCATGTTTATTCAAAAAAATTAATTAAAAAAAAAAAAAAAACAGGAGCCTCGGAGCGCCTGGGTGGCTCAGTGGGTTAAGCCTCTGCCTTCAGCTCCAGTCATGATCCCAGGGTCTTGGGATCAAGCCCCGAATCAGGCTCTCTGCTCAGCGGGGAGCCTGCATCCTCCTCTCTCTCTGCCTGCCTCTCTGCCTACTTGTGATCTCTGTCTGTCAAATAAATAAATAAAATTTTAATTAAAAAAAAAAAAAGGCGGTGGGGCCTCTTCTACATCAAGCAAGCCCAGCACCACCACACAGGAATGGGAAGCCCTATAAATAGGGAGAAGGGAAGCTGGGCCTGAAACACTCCTCCCCAAAAGAGAGATATCCAGGCAGTCAGGTAGCACAAGCATAGGGATCTCACCAAAAGAAGCAGCCCAGTCTGGGAGGCCTCTTGGTCCCCATGGCCCTCTCCTCAACTCAAAAACAATGAGAGTAACCAGGGGACACCTGCAAAAAAGACCTACTCACAACATGCAATGCAGCCAGAAGTGTCTTTGACCACAGTGGACCCAGATCTCCTTCCCTACAAGAACCTGCTGGACAAAAAAGACAGAAGGGAGATGGAGATATAGAAGTACCAATAAGGGAGATCTCTACACAACAAAGAATCACTATCTCTCAGAGGTTTGGGGGACCACAACATAACAAATACCCAGCAAAGGAAGCTATTGGTCCCTGTGTGCCTAAGACTCTGTTTCCCCACCAACAGAAACCTAAGAGCTCAGCCTAGGGAACTTCCATCTATTCCCTCAGGTATTGGCACAAGAATTGCCAAACGGATCAAAACAAAATCACAAAGTTCTTTTTAAAAATTAAAGTATCCTCAGAACCACAGATCACAAAAATAAGCCAGGATCTATGTGCTAAATATTAGTAGGGTAACCACCTGCTAAAATGAAAGTTAAATAGTAACCAGTATTTCCTAAAATAGATAAAATGTCCTGAATACAACTGGAAATCAGTTTTTATACTAAGAACTAATTCTATCAAAAGAAAATGAGGAAAGACAACAAAATGGTGCTGATAATTAAGTGAATCTGAATCTGGAATTATCTGCTAAGGATCATTGAAAGTGGCAACTGATTTCAACACTCAATTGCAAATTCTCTCAAAACAATGAAACAACAAGCAGTCCCCCAAGAGAGGAATAATAAAAAAGGACCAAATAGAAATTATGCAACTAAAAGAAAAAGCACATACAGTTTGAAAGAAAGAAAAAAACTACAGAGACATGATAAATCTACATAGGAAATCCCAAGAAAGCCGCAAGAAATGCAGAGTATTACTAATAGTACTAGTAAGTGAATTAAGCAAAGTCAAGACTGTCAACCTTAAAAGTAAAACAGGTAGTTTTGTTCCACCAGCAAAATGGATTTATCTGAGAATAGCAGAGGAATTACAGCTCAAGATACGCAAGCTATGGCAATCCATAGGCAAGTCTGGAGACCAAAGGGGAAGAACTTCATAAAGAAAAAGAAGTTGGAAGGAGTGGCTTTGAATGAATGTCTAATAGAGGAAAGTGAGAGTTCATGGTGGTGACAGTTTCTCATTGGCTGAGCTTGTCCTACACAAAGGGAAATTCTTCCTCCTGTGGAGTAGTAAAGTAGGCTTCTTCCAACTGGGAATGCAAGGTACTTCTCTTACACTGGGGTCTGCAATTGATGAGTGGTACGACATGAGAGCTCCCATTTCTGACCTCCCATCTCCATTCTAAATGAGGTTTCCTTTATTCAAGTTTCACATTTCCCCCTTTTGATTAGAATTCTTCTCTGAAAGCATTACTGCTCAAGTCAGGTTTTCCATACTTCATGGTTTTGTTCCTTGATGCTAGGAAGGACCTTTCCTGATTGTTGTGTTGCATGTCAGAGGGAAGATGCACAGCAGCTGGAAACCATTTAAGGACACAGTGGAGTAACAAGGAAGGTTAGAGGGGAGAATTCTCAGCATCTCTTATCTAAGACCTATATTCTTACCAAGGTCATACACATTAGAGATAACCTCAAAGCATCTGGGTTCTACTTGTGTTCTCTCTGTCAAATAAATAAAATCTTAAAAAAAAAAAATAGCTAAACAAAGCAGAATCACAAGTAATATGGCAAATCCAGTTTGTATGATGGTTCTAAACTAGAAGCCCAAACCTGAAGGTAACCAGCTAAACAGGTCAAAAGATGAGAACCATTAGACAAAACTTGATTTAACTAATAGGCTTATTCTCTGATCTTCTATCTCTCCAGAGGCATTCATCCATGTGCAGCAGGTAGTATTTGCTATTGCACAAACACTTCCTTGTTTAGCAAGTAGTAATCAAGGGCTATGCAATTGTTCATGACTACTTTAGCCAATGAGCTAAAGTGATCACAGTTGGGCTATTACTGTTCTGGCTGTGGAATGAATCAGCTAGCTCGTCTAAAGTTAAGGACTTATTTTTGATCAAGCCCTTACTGGAACTTACTGCAACCCAGAGAAAAACGGCTCTCCCTATGGAGGCAAACCCATGGTCATGTGCATGTATTGGAAGTTCCTTTTTAAGACAGCCATAGAGGTTTAACAGGGCAAACCACTAGGAAGCTTCTGATTTATTATGGATATTGAAAGGAACAGTGAAGCATCCCAATAAACAATGACCTCCAGTTCCCCAGCTATCTGAACATTCATATGCCCATGGGTACTGCTGTCCACTATAGACAAAAAATGGAAACAAGGTACAGTGCAGAGGACTACTGCTAAAGTCTGTTTATTGACCAGTCTATTTGCTGGAATTTCCTGATTAACCCTTTCAAGTGAGTTATCTGAGGAATTTGGGTGACAATTATGTGAGGTTCCATCCCACTATTAAAAGGGTCTTTTCTAAAATCCTTGCAATGAGCACGTAGCCCATTTTTCTCTCCCTTGAGTACATGGGAACAGATTATAACAAATTGGTTACAAGTAAGACCAAGGGATCTCCAAAATCATTAACAGATGAGGGTTTCTGATGACAGTCCAGGTCCTGTTAGCCGATGGCCTAGGAGATACAAATGATAGTGCTATCTTTCCAGGCCAATGCCAGAATAAAGGGATAAAAAAGAAGAAGAAGAAAGGTTTCATGTTTAAAGTAGGAAATCTGGATCTAACGTCTTAGAAGGAAGCTCTACTCTGATGTCTGATTATCATCTTCCTCCTTAAAGTCTCCAGCACTGCACAGGATCCATGACAGGTGGAAACTTCTTCAGCTGTGAAACATGTAGTTAAGGCTCAAGTCCCTGAAATATAGCTGCCATCTCAGTAATGAGAAAGATTTAGTATTGTCTGTTCCAAAGAGATTCAAGGGCAGTCTTAGTTGTTAGTGGGTCTTAATCAGAAGGCTGTGAGAAAAACCACAAATGTTGGTTTTGAGAATCATAGTCAGATACTTCAGGAAACTAGAAGAATTCAGGAACCAGTCCAGTTTACAAGTATTTAACAAAACCTCAAAGTCAATCAACAAGATTAAAATCTAATACAAAGGTGGAAACATAATTTTTGTCCTGGAAATTCTTAGTTCAACTTTAAGATCTTAATCGGAAACCTATACTTGTTGAAGGGGTGCAGGATGAGATGCCCCAAAATATGCCACTTTAGCATAAAGACTGTTTTGAGTTAAAAGTATTAAATCCCCAACAGAACTGGGTAAAGCACTCTGCCTCATCCATAACTGCCTAAATTTACATTGGGAAGGAGAGACTGCAAAGAAAAAGCCATGGGAAAAAAAAAAAAAAAAAAAAGACCCCTTTACCTAAGGAACTCATCTGCATAATAGGGCAACCCTGTTTTTCCAAACATCTTCCACTTTCTTGTTAATGGATTCCTCCCTTTTGTGTCCTCAGATTCTACCTCATTTAAGCGTCATGTTGCCTATCTTTGAAATTTCAAAGATATTGTGGTGTGGATTCCCCATTCCTACCCCTACTAAATGTTACTTTCTCCCATTAATCTGTATTATGTCAATTTGATTCTAAATCCAGCCAGAAGAACCACAGGGCAGAGGGAGGTCTTCCTCCCCAACATTGTCCAAAGTCCTTTTCATGAATCTCCTTGAAGACGAGGCACTTTTGCAGAATACTTTTATAAAAGCATCAGAATAAAACAATAACTGTCTGTAAAAAGTCTTAAAGATGCTCATTATTAAGGACCTAATGAGATATTAGTATAACAGAATTGACAAATTTGGTTATTTATGTAACATGCGACATTTTAAAATAATGAGAACTATGACTTTTATAAGTCATTACACCAATATCAGATTTCCAAGAATCGCACACAATTTCTGGAACATTTACAACATATATATCTATGATATATACCACATACGATATATATAAGAATAAATACAAAATAAGGCTCAGTAATACTTTTTTAACAATGCTTCCTGATGTGGAAATATTAGGATTTGGAGCAGTTAGGAAAGAATTCTTGAGACATCTTTGTGCCAAAAGGTGGTTAAATTAAAACACGGGAACAGGACCCATGGGCAGAAAAAGTTGCACTGGGGTGGTCACAGATGACCAATTATATACTTTCAAATTGGGAGTGGGTTAGGGATGAAGTAGGTCTCTAAAGAATTGTTAAAAGCAATGTTTCCAGAACCTTGAGGGGGCTAGCTATTGTTAGGAAAAAGTCATTTATTACTATCTAATAAAACCTTGGCCATGAGAACCTTTAGATGTTTATCAGTGGGCCACATGGTTGGAGGATGACTGTCAACATATACATGTGGTAGGGGGAAGGGGGGAATAAAGGAAGTTTCCAAAGTAAATTTTATATTTCAAAGTAGACTTATAGTATCAGGGCGGGGGTGGGGGGGGGCAGAGGAATAATGTTAAGCTAAGATTGGCTTTTGCCCTTAGCAAAGTTTCAACAACCAGGCAGCAGAGTTCCTTGAGGAAGGTCACACTACCTGTTTCAAGGACTTGTCAATGGGTTGTAGGCAGTAGGAAATTTAATTTTTTCTTTTGCTTTTGTTTCCCATTATCACTTCCCATATAATGTAACAAATCAGATAAGCCCGACTAGTTTAACATCTTTAAATAATGAGAAAGAACAAAATCTTTGGATTTGTTCCAGGAACACTCTGGAATAATCTGAAGTTAGCTTGGATTAAAGACTTCATTTAGAATTTGATTTTGAGGGGTACTTGGTTGACTTAGTCATCAGAGCATGCAACTCTTGATCTTGGGGTTGTGAGATGGAACCACATATTGGATGTAGAGATTACTTAAAAAATAAAATCTTTAAAAAAAAGAATTTGAAACCTAACCAAAGAGTCACAGAATCTATACTCAGAAAACTATAAAATACTCATGAAAGAAATTGAGGAAGACACAAGAAATGGAAAAATGTTCCATGCTCCTGGATTGGAAGAATAAATATTGTGAAAATGTCTATGCTACCTAAAGCAATCTACACATTTAATGCAATTCCTATCAAAGTACCATCTATCTTTTTCAAAGAAATGGAACAAATAATTTTTAAAATTTATATGGAACTACAAAAGACCTCGAATAGCCAAAGGGATATTGAAAAAGAAAGACAAAGTTGGTGGCATCACAATTCCGGACTTCAAGCTCCATTACAAAGCTGTCATCATCAAGACAGCATGGTACTGGCACAAAAACAGACACATAGATCAATGGAACAGAATAGAGAGCCCAGAAATAGACCCTCAACTCTATGGTCAACTAATCTTCGACAAAGCAGGAAAGAATGTCCAATGGAAAAAAGCCTCTTCAATAAATGGTGTTGGGAAAATTGGACAGCCACATGTAGAAAAATGAAATTGGACCATTTCCTTACACCACACACAAAAATAGACTCAAAATGGATGAAGGACCTCAATGTGCGAAAAGAATCCATCCAAATCCTTGAGGAGAACACAGGCAGCAACCTCTTCGACCTCAGCCGCAGCAACATCTTCCTAGGAACATCGCCAAAGGCAAGGGAAGCAAGGGCAAAAATGAACTATTGGGATTTCTTCAAGATCAAAAGCTTTTGCACAGCAAAGGAAACAGTTACCAAAACCAAAAGACAACTGACAGAATGGGAGAAGATATTTGCAAACGACATATCAGATAAAGGGCTAGTGTCCAAAATCTATAAAGAACTTAGCAAACTCAACACCCAAAGAACAAATAATCCAATCAAGAAATGGGCAGAGGACATGAACAGACATTTCTGCAAAGAAGACATCCAGATGGCCAACAGACACATGAAAAAGTGCTCCATATCACTGGGCATCAGGGAAATACAAATCAACACCACAATGAGATATCACCTCACACCAGTCAGATTGGCTAAAATCAACATGTCAGGAAATGACAGATGCTGGCAAGGATGCGGAGAAAGGGGAACCCTCCTACACTGTTGGTGGGAATGCAAGCTGGTGCAGCCACTCTGGAAAACAGCATGGAGGTTCCTCAAAATGTTGAAAATAGAACTGCCCTATGACCCAGCAATTGCACTACTGGGTATTTACCCTAAAGATACAAACGTAGTGATCCAAAGGGCCACGTGCACCCGAATGTTTAGAGCATCAATGTCCACAATCGCCAAACTATGGAAAGAACCTAGATGTCCATCAACAGATGAATGGATCAAGAAGAGGTGGTATATATACACAATGGAATACTATGCAGCCATCAAAAGAAATGAAATCTTGCCATTTGCGACAATATGGATGGAACTAGAGTGTATCATGCTTAGCGAAGTAAGTCAAGTGGAGAAAGACAACTATCATATGATCTCCCTGATATGAGGAAGTGGTGATGCAACATGGGGGCTTAAGTGGGTAGTAGAAGAATCAATGAAACAAGATGGGATTGGGAGGAAGACAAACCATAAGTGACTCTTAATCTTACAAAACAAAGTGAGGGTTGCTGGGGGGAGGGGGGTTGGGAGAAGGGGCGTGGGGTTTTGGACATTGGGGAGGGTATGTGCTTTGGTGAGTGCTGTGAAGTGTGTAAACCTGGCGATTCACAGACCTGTACCCCTGGGGATAAAAATACATGTTTATAAAAAAATAAAAAATTTAAAAAAAAATTAGTAAGTTAAAAAAATAGCCAAATTATGGAAACAGCCCAAATGTCCATCAACTGATGAATGAATAAAGACGATATGGTATACATAAAAAAAAAAAAAAAAAAAAAAAAAGAATTTGATTTTGGAAATGTGTTAAAAAATATCAAAGATTTTAAAACATTTGGTCAAATAGGATCATTGGTCACTGTGAAACAACATTTAGTTATCTATTTATCAAAATATCAAAGATTTCACAAATACAGAAGGTTACACAGTTCTGAGGAAAACACAGTTCAGAGCATTCCACTCTTCAAGTATCTGTAGACCAAGTTGAAGTAACCAAAGATCTGATAAAGACAGCAAAAGAAATTTATTTGATAAAAAGGTAATTTAAAAGGTAAAGAAAAGGGGTACCTTGGTTAAGCACCCAACTCTCAGTTTAGCTCAGATCATGATCTCAGGGGCATGGGATCAAGCCCCATATCAGGCTCTGTGCTCAGGGCAGAGTCTACTTGAGATTCTCTCTCTCTCCTTCTACCCCTCCCACTCAGTCTCTCTCTCTAAAATAAATAAATAAATCTTTTAAAAAATAAATAAATAAAAGGGGTGCCTGGGTGGCTCAGCCAATTAAGCATCTGCCTTCCTTCCCCTCAGGTCATGATCCCGGAGTCCTGGGATCAAGCCCGGTATCAGGCTCTCTGCTCAGTAGGGAGTCTGTTTCTCCCTTTGCTCCTCATCCCACTCAAGCTCTCTCTCTGTCTCTCTCTCAAATAAATAAAATCTTTAAATAAACAAATATTTTTTAAAAGATAAAGAAGAAACTTTGTTTACAATTTCTTAAAAGAACAATAGTTCAGGAAAACCGTCCTTTTAACAAGGAAAGAAACGTATTCTAATTTTGTACAAACTTACTTTTGACATTAAAACTAATGTAATTAAATTCATTCCAATCTTTCCAGTCCTGATCATACATAAAATGCCTTTCCTAAGATTCTTTCCCCACATTTTGCAACTTCCTTTTTCTTCAACAAAACACATACTTTCTTTGCATATAAGGATGTTTCCTTTACTACTTCCAGTAGTTTTAATTACATAAATTTGAATTCTTAGCCCTTAGAAATCTTAATTTTTAGTGAAAACTAATAAGTAAACAATTGTAAACTGTTATACCAGCATTCTTTAGATTAGCAAATTTATAAATACATTTCATAACTTCTCAAAGCATTTGCCTTTTGAACTTTCCAATATAGCACCTATACATCCAAATATCTTTATATTTCTTTGTAAGGAGACACCAAAAATAAACTTTTTCAGTAATTAAAGTTTAGTATTTATCCTGCCTTGGAAATAACATAGTATTTAATGACCATCCACCATTAAATTAGCAAAACTTAGTTTTCTGTTACTAAGTAGAAATTATTTAATTAGAAATTATTTAAGTAGACATAAATATGCTGAAAAGTTCATTGATAAACTTTTATTTTACTTACAACTATTTAACTCACTTGTTCTTAATAATTATGTTCAGATCAGTCTCAAAATTTTACAAAACACTAAATAGCTAACCATCACCTTATCTTTTTTGCTGAAAATTCTGCAACAGGTATCATTTGACATTTAGTAAACCTATATAGAATAGAAGTACTATATTAAATACTGAAAACTAAAAAAAAAAACAAAAACAAACAAACATACAAAAAAAACAAAAACCTGTTTTAATTAAACCAACAAGCTTAAACTAACTTTAATACCAAGTTTTCTTCCCAGATCAAGTGAACATGAAATTTATTTGGATTTTCTATTATATCTCTGAGAATTTATGTAAGCACTTCATTTTCTTTAAGCCAATTATTTGGGAATAGCAAAGGAACTATAATTCAGGATATGTAAGCTATGGCAAACTATGCTCACAGGAGGGGAATGTGAAATTGTAGAAAAAAAGAGGAAGTTAGAAGAATATGCTTTGAATAAAAGTCTATTGGAGAAAAGCAAGAGTTCAGAGTGCTGCTAGTTTCTCACTGGCTAACTTTAGTTAATCTCTTATTGCCTGAGCTTGTGGCTGGACAAGCAAAAATTCTTCCTATCTTCTGTGGAGTAGTAAAATAGAGTTCTTCCTGTTGGAAATGCAGGATGTCTTTTTCTCTTGAGGTACACAACTGACAGTGAGTGGTGGGCTGTAAACGCTCCCCTTTCTGGCCTCCCAACTTCATTGTAAATGAAATGTCCTTGACTCAGTTGAACAAAATATTGCATCAATGCATAAAAATCAATGTAATTTTAAATACTGACAACAAACATGTAAGAAATAAAATTTTTAACACAAACTTAAAATCAAGTGAAAGGAAGTGAAATATTTTGGTATAAACTTAAAAAAATGTATACAACACCTACATGGCAAAAAATTCAAAATACCCATGAAAAAACCCAAAGTCCCTAGTAAATGGAGAGATAAACACAGATTGGAAGACCCACATAATCAAGATGTCTATCTGACCTTAGTCTATAGTTTTAATTCATTTACTATCAAAATTCCAACAAGGCTTTTGTGGACATTCACAAATTTAACTTTTTAAAAATTTAGAGGGAGAATCCAGTAATCACACTATTGGGTATTTACCTCAAATATACAAAAACACTAATAATTCAAAGGAATGCATGCACCCCTGCATTTACTGCAGCATTATGCATAATAGCCAAGATATGGGAGCAGCCCAAGGGTCCATCAACTGATGACTAGATAAAAAAAAGAGATATGGGGTGTTTGTGTGTATAACAGACACACACACACACACACACAGGAATATTACCTATAATAAAAGAATAAAACCTTGCCATTTGCAATGATGTGGATGGACCAACATAAGATTATGCTAAGCAAAATAAGTCAGAGAAACATAAGTACCATTATTTCACTCATATGTGAAATTCAAGATACAAACGGACAAAGGAAAAAGAGAAATAAAACAAGAATCAGACTCTCAACTATAAAGAAAAAATTGATGGTTACTAGAGGGGAGGTGGGACGGGGGATGTTAGGTGATGGGGCTTAAAGAATACACTTACCAGGATGAGCACTGAGTAAGGTACAGAATTGCTGAATCACTATTATTGTACACCAGAAACTAATATAACAGTATATGTTTGCTAGAATTAGGAAAGAAAAAATACCACCTTAACAAAAAAATAAAGTGGAAAGTTACTCTATCCAATGTTAAAAACTATTATAATGGCTACATTAATCAGAACAGTGATTTTGGCAAAGAAACAGAAACACGGATAAGTGGAACATTTTAAAAACCAGAAACAGACACTAACATATGTTTTCAATTGGTTTTTGACAAAAAATTAAAAATAATTCAATGAAGGAAGAACTAGACTGTCTATATATAGTACTGCACAACTAAATATCCATAAGCAAATAAATAAATAAATAAATAAAGATAGAAAGGATTTCAATCTAACATATTATACAAAAGTTAACTGAAAATACGTGATAAACTTGAATGGTAAGAGTCATCCCCTAAACAGGACACTTTATATGGCAGAAGTACCTTTCTTCCTATTACATAAACACACAGAGTCAAGCAAAATAAGGAAACAGAGGAATATGTTCCAAATGAAAAAACAAGGTAAAGCCTTACGAAAAAACCTTAATAAAGCATAAAAAACTAATTTGCCTAATAAGGAGTTTTAAGTAATGGTCATAAAGAAGCTCATCAAATTAGGAAGAATAGATTAAGCACAAAGAAAACCTCAAAAAAATAGATTAAACAAGGGTAAGCAAAGTACCCACTTAAAGTCACAGAGCTGAAGAATAACTGAAAACTACACTAGCAGGTTTCAACAGACTAGATGAAGCAGAAGGATTAGTGCCCTGGAAAACAGGGCATTGGAACACACCCAATCACAGAAGCAGGAAAAAAAAAAAAAAAGAATGAAAAAGGTGAAGATAGCTTACCTTTAAGACAACATCAAGTGGTATAACATTTGCATTATAGGGTCCCAGAAGGAGTAGAAAGAGTCAAAAAATTTATCTGAAGAAATAATGGCTGAACACATCCCCAGTTTGTGTAAAGAAAGACATCCAGATCCAGGAAAACCAGAGAACTCAAAAAAGAAGAAGGACCAAAAGAACAGCAACAATACACACTATAAACAAAATGTGAAAAGCTAAAGACAATGAGAAAATCTTAAAAGCCGCAAGAAAAAAGCAGCTTATGTACAAAGGAAACGCCCATAAGACTATCAGCACATTTTTCAGCCAGGAAAGAAAAGAGTGGCACAGTATATTCAAAGAACCTGGCAAGGTTATCATTCAGAACTGTAGGAGAGGGGAAGAGTTTTCCAGGAAAAAAAAAAATTGAAGGAGTTAATCACCATGAAACCAGCAACAGAAGAAATATTAACAAACTTCTTCAAGCTGAAAAAAGGAACTAATTAGTCACAAGAAAACATATAAATATAAATCCCACTGGGAAAGGTAAATATGTAATAAAGGTAATGGACTGATCACTTATAAAACTAGTGTGAAGGTAAAAAAAAGTAGTAATAAGACCACCAAAACAGGTAAGACAAAAAAAAAAACCTAAAAATATGTAAAATATGGCATAAAAAAAATTAAACTGGGGGGTTGGAGAGTGTAAGGAGTAAAAATGTAGTTTTAAAATGCATTTAAACTCGGGCTGCTACCAACTGTAAATAGATTATTATATTGTAAGGACCTATGTAGCCAGAGCACGTCCATCCTGTTAAACAATAATTTTGTTGTTTAAAACTTAAACTGTCCCTGCCCTCTTTCCCTCAGGGGACTTACTTAACAAAGTAAGTAACAAAGCAGTCCCAGGTAACAAAGTCCAAATACAAGGGTGGGCCAGGCCAGGTAGAGACATCCAATCAGTGGGGGGCGCATACTGTCTCCCTAGTTACCAAGGAGTATGGGCCCCACCCTTTGGGCACCTTTTGGGTGCCAATTCTGACCAAGGTGATAGGCTGGTTCAAATATCTACTAGTGTAAATTGTAATTCAATTGGTCACTTACGTGTGACCTAACATGACTGTGCCGCTTTCTCTGTGTGTTACAATTTCATTGGCCACCTGTGCACAGCCAGGCCCAACCACATGGCCTTTGCCCTTAAAAGCTAGTCTGTGAAGCAGAGAGAGGTGATCCTCTCTGTAAGAGACACGGCTTGGAACGTTCGGTCTGATTCTTGATGCTTGGCACGGAATAAAGCTTTGCTTGACCTTTGCTTTATATCAGTCTCACTCCTTTAATCATGGACCCATTACTGGGGGACCTAACAATATGTGTAGGCTGTTACATGTGAACCACATGGTAACCACAAAACAAAAACCTACAGTAGATAATGAGAAAGAAAACTCAGCATAATACTAAGCAAAGTGATCAAACCACAGGGGAAGAGAGGAAGAAAAAAGGAACAGAGAGGAACTACAAAACAGCCAGAAAACAATCCAACAAAATGGACATAAATATATAACTATCAATTACTTTAAATGCAAGTGGACTAAATTCTCTAATCAAGGCACAAAATGGCTGAACTGATTGGTTGGGGGTGGGTGGGACTATCTATACTACTACAAAAGACTCACCAGAGATGTGAGGATGTACACAGACTGAAAGTGAATGGATAGAAAAAGATGTTCCATGTACTGGAAACCAAAAGAAAGCTGGGCTGGCTATAGTTTTATGAAACAAAACAGACTCTAAAAGAATGTCATAAAAGACAGAAAAAGGGGTATTACATATGATAAAGGTGTCAGTCAAACAAGACGATGTAACATTTGTAAATCCTTACGTACCCAACAAAAGACCATCCAATTATAAAAGCAACTATTAATAAATCTAAGGAGAAATTGCAAGCAATAGAATAATAGTAGGGGACTTTCATACTCCCTTTAAGTTAATAGATGGATCACCCAGACAGAAAATGAACAGGAAACATCAGCTCTAAATGATACATTAGACCAGACAGACTTAATGGATAAATACAGAACACTCCAGCCAAAAGCAAAAGAGTACACATTCTTCTCCAGTGTATTTGGAACATTCTCCAGGACAGATCATATGTCAGAACACAAAACAAGGTTCAGTAAATTTAGAAAGATTAAAATGTCAAGCATCTTTTTTTTTTTTTTTTAGATTTTTTCTTTATTTATCTGACAGAGATCACAAGTAGGCAGAGAGGCAGGCAGAGAGAGAGGAGGAAGCAGGCTACCTACAGAGCAGAAAGCCCGATGCGGGACTCGATCCCAGGACCCTGGGATCATGACCTGAGCCGAAGGCAGAGGCTTAACCCACTGAGCCACCCAGGTGCCCCAAGCATCTTTTTTAACCATATTGTATGACCCTCTCACAGAAAACAGAAAGCAATTACAAGGCAACTGGAAAACTCACAAATATATAGAGCTTAAGTGGGCCACTGAACAACCAATGGGTAAATGTAGTGAGTACGAACCTTTAATAAATAAAGTGTAATAAATAAATGAATAAATAAATAATATGTAGTAAGTGCAAACCCCTACTAAATGAAAAACAGGAACAAAATACAAACTAACCACATAGCAAATAAGCCTAGACCATATGCGTGTAGTGATAACAAACTAACCACATAGCAAATACCACATAGCAAATAAGCCTAGACCATATGCTTGTAGTGATAAGATTAGCACGGAGTAACAAGTTGTAAATGTAAACATGTTTACAACGTGTGTATGTTTTTGGTGTGTAAGCATAAGAAAAATAAGTGATGTAATATGTTTATGAAGGAGACTTAGCACAGTATATAAAGAGGCATCGGGTTGGACTGAGGTGAAGCGAGTTCCCTGTTGGGAGAACATCATCGCCGGTGCTACCGAAGCCCCAACAGTTTCGTTGCCAACCACTCGCTGGTTCTCAGTCTCAACTTCTGCGGTGACCTCTCTGTCTAGATTGTGAGGCGACGTCTCCTTCTCCGTGACAACGTCAGCGGACTGTGACCGGGCCACGATAGTGGTGCAGACCTCGTCCCAATAAAGATCAAGTGAGTTACATCATATCCATCTCTCTATCTCTTCTTTACATGTTGCGACCTCCTGACGGGATGCAGGGGTTTTGCTCGTGACAGTAAATGAAGAAATCATATGTGATATCAGAAATAACTTGAGACAAATGAAAATGGAAATACTACATACCAAAGGCAGGATGCAGCAAAAGCAGTTCTAAAAGGGAAGTTGACAGTGATAAATGCCTACTTGAAGAAACAAGAATAGAGGATATATATGATCCACATACACATACATACATAACATAGAACAATGGTCATAAAAAGAAAGAAATCTCACCAAGCATGATAATATGAATAGATCCTAATGATTTTATATTAAATGAAATCAGTGAGACAAAGATCAAAAAAAAAAAAAACTAACAAACTGTATGATCTCACTTATATGTAAAATCTTTAAAGACAAATGACCAAAACAAAACAAAACACTCATAGAGAGTAGAATGGTGGTGACCAGAAGGGAGTGTTGGGTCCCCAATGTTGGGTCCACCAATAATGGGTTCGGGATTAAAGGAGCGAGACGGATTACAAAGCGAAGGTTACGCAAAGCTTTATTTCAAGCCAAGCATCCAGAATCAAACTGATGGGTCAGGGCCACGCCTCTTACAGAGAGCACCCAACCCCTCCCTGCCTCACAGACTAACTTTTATAGAGGAAAGGCCATGAGGTTGAGCCTGGCCACACACAGGTGGCCAATGAAATTGCAATACACAGAGAAAGTTGCACAGTCATGCGAGGTCACATATGGGTGGCCAACTGAACTACAATTCACCCCATAGTAGCTATTTGAATTAGCCTATCACCTTAGTCAGAATGGGCGCCCAAAAGGCACCCCAAGGGCGGGGCCCATACTCCTTGGTAGCTAGGAGACAGTATGCGCCGCCACTGATTGAATGTCTCCACCTAACCTGACCCACCCTTATATTTGGGCTTTGTTATCTGGGACTGGTTTCCCTGGACTTGCTTTTAAGTTCCCTGGGAGTGGGGGTCAATTTAAGTTTTACTGCATAAATAACAAAATGGCAGTTCGACTGGGGTGGGGCCCCTCTGGCTGCATAGGCCCTTACAGGAGGAGGGTTGAGAATGGTTGAAACAGCTATAAACTTCCAGTTATAAAATAAGTGATGGAAATGTAATGTACAGCCTGGTGACCAGAGATCACAACCCAAGCCCCTTGCTTGTGCTGTCTCTCGCTCTCTCTCAAATAAATAAATAAAATCATTAAAAATAAAAAACAAGGCAATTATGTCTAAAATACATTATCATTATGAAAATTCCTCACCAGATCAAGAATATAAAGACATAGCAATCATTTAACAAGGAAAAAAAAAAACATAAAACATTACAATCAAATAGAAGTTCAAGAGTTGAATAATACAAAAACTAAAATGAAGCAGCATTAGAAAAAAAAATCTGAGCTAGCAGAAGAAATAATCAGCAAACTTTAAGCCTGGATAAAACACAAAGGAGGGGGAAATGGCAGAGAGTAGGGTGACCCTAGGCCTGCCTCCTCAGTTAAACACAGCTAAAGATGGGATCACTCTGAATACCCACAAAATCAATCAGAAGTATCAAAGAACAAAGCTCTACATCTACAAACCAGAAGTGACCCATGGAAGGTAGGAACTACAGACACTGTGGGAGAAAAGAGCAGTAGATGTTCCCCAGGGGAGAGCCCTGACTGAAGAGGGAATAGCAAAGACAGAGAGAAAGAATGGGGAGGGGGGCAAGAAAGAGGGGAAAAAAGTGAAAACAAGCACAGGGGGCGGCAAAAGAAAAGACCTGCACAAAACCACTGATGGGGGGGGGGGGGGTAGGTAGTTACATTACCACCACTTTTCTGCAGACAGTGGAGCATAGATTCAGAGGACTGAGACATAGCCAGGTTCGTGCTTGGGGAATTGACTGGTGCCCCGATGGCGGAGCAGAATTGAGACCCACCAGCACTCAGCCTAAGGATCCTCAGGGTCACACAGGGAAAAGTAGCTTCCCTGTTCAGAAGTGCATTTGGGAGAGGTGACAAGGCCTCTCCATGCAAAGGACTCTGTAGGGGCACTATCAAACTGTCCCACCCACCAAAACAGGAACAGCAAAGATGCTGGCTGAGGGATACAAACTTGCTGCACCAGCTGTGTGTTCTGATTTTCCATAAACTCTGAACCTTCGCTTCCTGCTGCTGCCTTCTGCAACAAGCCAGCAGGGCCACAGCTTGAGAGCTTGAGTTCATTTGGGAGAGTAAGTGTTAAGACCTCCCCAGAGGCAAAGGACAATGAGGGCTCCATCTAATGGTACAGGAACAAAGTAGCTGGCTGAGGGTAACAAACCCCCACAGCTCTGGCTGGTGTGTGTTGCAATTCACCACAAACATTGAACCACTACTCCTTGGAACTACAAGCCAGCACTGGCCACAATGCAGGGAAACCCTTCCCCAAAGGATCTGGGCAAGTCCACACCTCAGGGGCCTCTGAAATGTGGAGTTTTGAAAAAGAGATATGCCTAAGATAAAACACAGGAGTGTTGCCCCTTTTGGCAGGCAGACAGCTCTGACACAAGCAGGGTAAGGCAGGTAACCAACTGAAACCAGGGACACAGCAAGGGTCTTTCCAGATCTATGCGGGCTCACTAAAGAAGGGTGATGTGCATTTCCCAATCCAGACATAAGAAGACAAGGTAAAGTCATTTTCTTCTGTCACCCACCAGCTTGATCCACTTCAGTAAGCTAAGGAGTGCCAAGTGGAAAACAGAGCCCTATATACCAAGCTCAGTCCCCTTCCCTCTCACCCTTCATGCACATCTCCACTGGAACAATCCCACCTGAGAAACAGAGCAGCAGGTCCATCCCCTAGAAGACCAGCACAAACCCACATAGTGGGATGATTATACAGTGCTACAAAACAGTCAACTCTAGGGGAAACAGGATCTAGCAACCTCTGGGGTTCTTTTTACTTTTTGTCGGTTTCTTTTTGTTTTTGTCTTTTTTTGTTGTTGTTGTTGGTCTTTTTATTTCATGTTTTGTTTTTTAGATATAGAAACAGCATTTTTTATTTTTTTATTATATTTTAT
The DNA here is from genome assembly GCF_022355385.1 of Mustela nigripes. NCBI lineage: Eukaryota > Metazoa > Chordata > Mammalia > Carnivora > Mustelidae > Mustela > Mustela nigripes. The sequence continues at coordinate 114,206,806 of NC_081559.1, read as the reverse complement.
ATTTTCTAATCTTTAACTTTTCTCTTTTCTTTCTACCTTTTTTCTAAAAACATTTTCATAACAAACAAAAACACACCTAGGAACTAGCTTCCTATATGTATTTTAACTTATATTCCCTTTAACTTTTTTTCACTTTTTCATGTTTATTTATTTTTTGCTCTAATTTCTTTCTTCTTAATGGCACCTTCCCACCTTAATGGCAAGACAGAGAAATTCATCCCAAAAGAAAGAACAGGAAGAAATGACAGCAAGAGATTTAATCCATGCACGTATAAATAAAGTGTTTCAACTAAAATTTAAAACAACAACTATAAGGATATTAGCTGTGCTTGAAAAATCCATTGAAGACATTAGAGAATCTGTTATGGGAAATAAAAGAACTAAATTTAATTAGGTTAAAATTGAAACCGCTCTTATTGAAATACAATAAAAAAAAAAAAAAGGAGGATGTGGGGTGCCTTGGTGGCTCAGTTGGTTAAAAGTCTGCCTTCAGCTCAGGTCATGATCCTGGGGTCCTAGGATCAAATCCCACACTGGGCTTCCTGTTCAGCAGGGCACCTGCTTCTCCCTCTCCCTCTGTCTGCGGCTCCCCCTTCTTATGCTGCCAAATAAATAAATAAAATCTCTTAAAACAAAAATGGAAGCTCTTTGGGTGCTTGGGTGACTTAGTAAGTTAAGCCTCTGCCGTTGGCTCAATCATGATCCCTGCATCCTGGGACCAAACCCAGTGACAAGTTCCCCGCCCAACCTGGACTACTCCTCCCTCTCTGCCTCTCCACCCCACTCAGGCACTTGCACTCTCTCTCTCTCTCTCACTTGCTCTCTCTCAAATAAATTTTTAAAAATCTTTTTAAAAAATAAAGGAATATGTGACAACCAAACCAACCCTGCGAAACTTTGAGTCAAGAGAAAGCCCAAAAGTAACGAAGACCAAGAAGGAACAGAGACAATCTATAGATAGCAACAGTGACTTTACAGGTAATACAACGGAATTACATTCATATCTTCCAATAATTACTCTGAATATAAATGGACTAAATGCCCAATCAAAAAATATAAGATATCAGGGATGCCTGGGTGACTCAGTTGGTTGAGCAGCTGCCTTCTGCTCAGGTCATGATCCCAGCGTGCTGAGATCGAGTCCCACATCAGGCTCCTTGGTCGGTGGGGAGCCTGCTTCTCCCTCTGCCTCTGCCTGCCATTCTGTCTGCCTGTGCTCGCTCGCTCCCCCCACTCTCTCTCTGATAAATAAATAAAATCTTAAAAGAAAAAAAAGATATAAGGTATCAGAATGTATATTAAAAAAAAATAATAATAAAACCTGGGGCACCTGGGTGGCTCAGTGGGTTAAACCTCTGCCTTTGGCTCAGGTCATGATCTCAGGGTCCTGGGATCAAGCCCCACATCGGGCTCTTTGCTCAACAGGGGGCCTACTTCCCCCACCCCCTCTGCCTGCCTCTCTACCTACTTGTGATCTCTCTATCTCTGTCAAATAAATAAAATCTTTTAAAAAATAAAAAATTAATAAATAGATAAAAGACACACTGATATGCTGCATAATTATAAGAGACTCATTTTGGGCCTAACAACACCTCCAGATTGAAAGTGAGAGAGGGGACAAAAATTTACCATGCTAATGGACATCAAAAGAAAGCTGGATTAGCCATACATGTATCAGACAAACTAGATTTTAACCCAAAGACTGTAATGGCACATGAAGAAGGACACTACATTATACCAAAAGGGTCTATTCCAATATTTATGTCCTGGGATGCCTGGGTGACTCAGCCGGTTAAGCGTCTGCCTTTGGCTCAGGTCATGATCCCAGGCTCCTGGGATCGAGTCCCACATCAGGCTCCTTGCTAAGCAGGGAGCCTGCTTCTCCCTCTGCCTACGGCTCCCTGCTATGTGCTCTCTATATGACAAATAAATAAATAATATCTTTTTTTTAAAAAGAGTAAATATTTATGCCCCTAACTTGGGGGAAGCCAAGTATATAAATCAGTTAATAACAAAATTAAAGAAATTCATTGATTATGATACAATAAATAGTAGAGAACTTGAATACCCCATTCACAGCAATGGACAGATTTTCTAAGCAGATCAACAAGGAAACAAGGACTCTGAATGACACAATGGACCAGATGGACTTCACAGATATATTCAGTGTATTTCATCCTAAAGCAGCAGAATACACATTCTTCTCAAATGCACATGGGACATTCTCCAGATCATAAACTGAATCACAAATCAGCACTCAACTGGTACAAAAAAGACTGAGATCATATCATGCATATTTTCAAACCACAAAGCTCTGAAACTGAAAAGTCAACCACAAGAAGAAATTTGGAAGGACCACAAATAGATGGAGGTTTAAAATCATCCTACTAAAGAACTGAATGGGTCAACCAGGAAATTAAAGAAGAATTTTTAAAATACACAGAAGTAAATGGAAATGAAAACACAACAGTTCTAACCCTTTGGGATGCACGAGAGGCGGTTCTAAAAGGGAAGTAAATATCAATACAGGTCTTTTTCAAGTAACGAGAAAAGTCTCAAATATACAATCTAACCTTATACCTAAAGGAGCTGGAAAATGAAAAGCAAATAAAGCCTAATTCCAGCAGAAGATAAAAACAAATTGGAGCAAAAATCAATGATACATAAACCAAAAAAAAAAAAAAAAAAACAAGAAAGAAGGAAAAAGAAAGAAAAGAAAAAAAAAGAAAGAAAAGGTAGAACAGATCAGCAAAATTAGGAACTGGTTCTATGAAACAATTGTCTAGCTAGAGGTGTATCAAAGACAAAAGAGAAAGGACCCAAATAAATAAAAGAGGAGAATCAAACCGAGCACCACACACATACAATTGTAAGACAATATTATGAGCAATTAAAGCCAAAAAATTAGGCAATCTGGAAGAAATGGATGCATTCCTAGACAAATGAAAACCAAAAGTGAAAGAGGAAGAAACAAAACCTAAACAGAACCATAACAGCAAAACTGAAGCAGTAATCAAAATCTCTCAACAAACAAGTGTCCAGGACTGAATGGCTTAGCAGGGGAATTCTACCAAACATTCAAAGAGAATTAATGCCTATTTTTCTGAAGCTGTCCCAAGAAATAGAAATGGAAGGAAAACTTCCAAACTCATTCTGTGAGACCAGCATTACCTTGATCCCAAAACCAGGCAAAGTCCCCATCAAAAAGGAGAATTTACAAACCAACATGGATGCAAAAATTCTCAGCAAGACACTAGCTAATATAGTATGTTCCTTAAAACATTATATTAAAGGAGTAAAAGGATTATTCACTACAACCAAGTGGAATTTATACTGGGCTACAGGGGTGGTTCAACATTAGCAAATCAATCATTGTGATACAACACATTAACAAAAGAAAGGACAAGACTCATACTCCTCTCAATTGATGCAAAAAAAAAAAAAAAAAGACAAAATA
>NC_081559.1:114171036-114198349 GCF_022355385.1 Mustela nigripes | reverse complement strand
TGTGGTGAATTTTTCTGCCTTGTCATTTTGTCCAGATAAGAGTACATGAAGGAGCAAGTAAAATACTAAAAGGGTGGCAACAACCCAAAGAAAATATGCTTTAACCAAATCAGAAGAGATCCCAAATCGTGATGGAGGAGAAAGGGGATAAATAGAGGTTCAAAAAGAAAGAAAAAGAAAAGAAAAGAAAAGAATTTTTAAAAAAAGAAAACGAATAAAGAAAAATATAAAAAAGAAAAAATATATATATTAGATAAACTAGTTAAAAAACTTTAAAAAAAGAAAAGGGTAAAAGTTAAAAAAAATTTTAGCAGAAGAGGAGAAAAAAAAATGAAAAAGAAAAAAAATTAAATTAACTGGAAGACTTAAAAAATCACAGGGAGAAAGCCATGAGTTCTGTGCTTTGCTTTCTCCTCCTCTGGAATTCTGCTGCTCTCCTTGGTATTGAAACCACACTCCTTGTTAGGTGAACTTGGTCTTGGCTGGATTTCTTGTTGATCTTCTAGGGGAGGGGCCTGGTGTAGTGATTCTCAAGTATCTTTGCCCCAGGCGGAATTGTACCACCCTTACTATGGGCTGAGTATTCCGCTTAGGTTTGCTTACAGGAGCTTTTGTTCCCTGAGCGCTTTCCGTAGACTTCCGGGGGACAGGAATACAAATGGCGGCCTCCTGGTCTCCAGCCCGGAGGAGCCGAGAGCCCTTGGCCCCACTCCTCAGTGTGCCCTCAGAGAACAGCGCCCAGTTACTCCCATCTGCCTGACCTCCAGCCGCGCTCTGAGCTCACAGGGCCTGCGGCTGGTTCAAGGTGAGCCCGAGCTGCGAGCTTACTGACGGCTCTGTCTCTGTAGCTGGCTTTCCCGTTCCAATACCCGCAAGCTCTGTGACACTCAGACTCCCCCGATCCTTCTGTGACCCTGCGGGACCTGAGGCCACGCTGACCCCGCGTGGGCTTCGTCCCGGTTTAGCCTCTGGAGCGACGTCCCTCAGCGGAACAGACTTTTAAAAGTCCCGATTTTGTGCTCCATTGCTCCGCCGCTTGCCGGGAGCCGGCCCCCCCGGGGTCTATCTTCCCGTCGCTTTGGATTCACTTCTCCACCAGTCCTACCTTTCAGAAAGTGGTTGTTTTTCTGTTTCCAGAATTGCTGTTCTTCTTCTCTTCGATCTGCCGATGGATTTGTAGGTGTTTGCAATCTTTAGATAAGTTATCTAGCTGATCTCCTGCTAGCTGAAGTAGTCTCAGCCTGCTACTTCTCCGCCACCTTGACTCCTCCACAGCTTCCTTTCTTGATTGAAGCTCTCCACAGTGTAGGGAAAGAGGGGACATGTCTCAATATGATAAAAAGTCATCTATGAAAAACCCACAGAAAACATCATCCTCAATGGTAAAAACCTGAGAGGTTTTCCCCTTGAATCAGGAATAACAGAACAGGGATGTCCACTCTCACCACTGTTTTCCAACATAGTACTGAAGTCCTAGACTCAGCAAACAGACAACAAAAAGAAAAGGCATCTGAATTGGCAAAGAAGTCGTCAAACTCTCACTCTTTGCAGACAACATGATACTATATTTAGAAAATCCAAAGACTCCACCCAAACATCTCTAGAACTTATAAAGAAATCAGCAAAGTCAAGGATATAAAAGCAACTCACAGAAGTCTATTCCATTTCTATACACTAACAATGAAGCAGCAGAAAGAGAAATCAAGGAATTGATCCCATTTACAATTGCACCCAAAACCATAAGACACCTAGGAAAAACCTAACTAAAGAGATTTCTGTACTCTAGCAACTACAGAACACTAATGAAAGAAATGGAGGAAGATACAGAGATGGAAAAACATTCCGTGCTCCTAGACTGGAAGAACAAATATTGTTAAAATGTCTATGCTTCTCAAACCAATCTACATATTCAATGTAATCCCTATCAAAATACCATCAACTTTTTTCACAAAGCTAAAACAGATAACCCTAAAATTTGTATGGAACCACAAAATACCCCAAATAGCCATAGGAATATTGAAAAAGAAAGCCAAAGCTGGTGGTGTCATAATCCTGGACTTCAAGCTATAGTACAAAGATGTACTCATCAAGGCAGTATAGTACTAGCACAAAAACAGACATATAGATCAATGGAACAGAACAGAAAACACAGAAATGAACCCTCGCCTCTATGGTCAACTAATCTTTGACAAAGCAGAAAAGAATATCCTATGGAAAAAAAGAGTCTTTTCAACAAATGGTGTTGGGAAAACTGGAGAGCAACACGCAGAAGAATGAAACTGGACCACTTTTATTACACCATACAAAAATAAATTTGAAATGGATGAAATACCTCAGGGCACCTGGGTGGCTCAGTTGGTTGGGTGACCACCTTCAGCTCGGGTCATGATTCCGGAGTCCCGGGATCAAGTCCTGCATTGGGCTCCCTTCTCAGCGGGGAGTCTGCTTCTCCCTCTGACCTTCTCCCATCTCGTGCTCTCTCTCTCTCACTCTCTCTCAAATAAATAAATCAAATTAAATTAAAAAAAAAAAAGAAATGGATGAAAGACCTAAATGTGAGAGAGAAATCCACCAAAAACATGAAGGAAATCACATTCAGCAATCTCTTTGTCTTTAGCCACAGCAACTTCTTGCAAGACGTCTCCAAAGTTAAGAGAAACAAAAGCAAAAATGAACTACGGGGATTTCATCAGGATAAAAGCTTTTCCATAGCAAAGGAAATGGTCAAAAGCACAGGCAACCTATGGCATGGGAGAAGATATTTGCAAATGATATATCAGATGAAGGCCTAGTGCCCTAGAACTTGGTCACCTGGTGGCTCAAGTGGTTAAACATCTGCCTTTGGCTCAGGTCATGAACCCAGAGTCCTGGGATCAAGTCCTGCATCAGCTCCCTGCTCAGCAGGGAGATTGCTTCTCCTTCTCCCCCTACCTTTCCCTCCTGCTCATGCTCGCTCTCTCTCGCTCTCTCTCTCTGTCATATAAATAAATAAAATCTTAAAAAAAGAACTTTTCAAACTCAACACCCCAAAAAACAAAAAGTCCAGTCAAGAAATCATCAAAAGATATGAACAGACCTTTCTCCAAAGAAGATGGCAACAGCCACATGAGAAAATGCTCAACAACACTCAGCATCAGGGAAATACAACTCAAAACCAAAATAAGATTCCACCTCATACCAGTCTGAATGGCTAAAATTAACAAGAAAGGAAACAACAAATGTTGGTAAGGATGCAGAAAAAGGGGAACCCTCTTACGCTGTTGGTGGGAATGCAAAGTTGAAAATAGAGTTACCCTATGATCCAGCAAAAGCACTACTCTAGGTATTTATCCAAAGTGCATAAACATAGTGATTTGAAGGAGCACATGCACCTCAATGTTTATAGCTGCAAGATCCACAATAGCCAAACCATGGAAAGAGCCCAGATGTCCATCAACAGATGAATGAATAAAGAAGATGTGGAGTAATAAATATACAATAAAATATTACTCAGCCATCAAAACTACATAAATATATGTAAATATATATACATATGTGTGTGATAGAATATTACTCTTATGTGGAATTTAAGAAATAAAACTGATGAACATACGGGAAGGGAAGAAAAAATAAGATAAAAACAGAGTAGAACACAAATCACAAAAGACTCAATGATAGGAAACAGTTATCAGAGGAGAGATTGGATGAGGGGAAGGGATAATTGGGTGATGGGCATTAAAGAGGGCACTTGACGGAATGAGCACTGGGTGTTACATGCATCTGATGAATCGTATCAGTTGTGACTCTACCCCTGAAACTAATAATACACTATCTGTTAACTAAACTGAATTTAAATATAAAAATTTTTTAAAAGTTGAAAAACAAAATTTAAGGAATCCCTCAAAAAGGATTATGAAATTTTAATTTTAAAAATTTTGATGAAGTGCTTCCCCTTCCAACTTCATATATGTGGAAGATATGACTGGTTTAGTATTTAATAACTTCACTGACACACTAATAACTAAAGAAATAGGTCTAACTTAGCTCCCATTATGAAATAGCATAACTTATACATCACTTAATTCATTTTTTTTTCTTTTCTTTCTTTTTTTTTTTTTTTTTTTTTTTGCTTGTTTCTACATCTATGTTATAGGTGAGACTTGATTCTTTTTGCATGGGATTTTAGATTAAAGAGGAAATGATAACTTACAACATTTTTATATTTGAAAGATAAATGAGTAAAAAGATTCAATTTATATGGAGCTTAAAATAGTTACCTACTTTCTCCCTTCTCAGACCAATCTTTTAGAATGGAATATTACTTATAGTTAAAGGATTAACTTAAAATATAATTGTCTTTAACACACTTGATCTGAAAGTATAGTTCTCACTAAATTTCCTCCTATTTTTATAGGTAAAACATTAGTGGAACATAGCAGTGGATAAGTTTTTCCATTTTATTTTTTATTGACCCTGGCTGGTAATGAGTAGGTTTTTGGGGTTTGTTTGTTTCTTTTTGCCTTATACTTGGTGAGAAGTCAAAAGAGAAACTCAAGACATGACAGATTACCTTCTTAGCAGTTTAATCTCTTTCATCCCAGCTCTTACTTCCTGCCCCATCCTTCTTTCCTTACTGCCCAGATTAATTAGGCAGCCAATTTTATTCTTTTTAAGTTTTTTTTTTTTTAAAATAATCTCTACACCCAGTGTGGGGCTCAAGCTCATGACCCCAAGATCAAGAGATGCATGCTCTTTCAACTAAGCCAGCCAGTAGCCCCAATAGCCTATTATTTTAGTGTTTAAGTAAAGTCACACATTTCTACTTTGAGAACATCATTAAAAAACAAACAAACAAACAAACAAACAAACATCAAAATCACTCTCCACTTCAGAGTGTGCTTTGCTTCTCTGTGGGGTTATACCTTAGGGATCTTTTTCTCCTTTAAATTACTGATAAAAATGATCTTGCTTTATGTGTTATATGTCCTGAAAGCATATTATTTTGTTAAATACATATTAGAAAAAATATAAAATAATAAGAAAGGCAAGGAGGTAGACTGATTTTTATAAATCTGCATGGATTCATTTTAGATCTATAGATGAGGTTTTTCGACTTTGTTTAGTTAAGGTGTGTGTATTTATTTAACCTTTCTAATTAACATTTTTTTAAAAATTCTATATTTTTGAAATAAGGGAAAGAGTCACTGACTTTGAAACTAACATTTTCCTTTTTTAAATGTCAGTTTTTGCTTTGGTTTTATAATCAAAGATAATTTCATAGATTAAACAGTCTAGATGCATTGTTCTTAAAAAGGGACACTTTAAGTCCTATATTCACCCTGAATATTTAAACTGTCTCATGATATAGGTTTTTGGTTTGTGTTTGATACAAATGAATTTGTTGACTAAACATTAGCTTAATAAAAATTTATAAACCTCAGAAAAATAAGAGTTCAGCATAATACAACCTCAATATAAAAATTTGCAAAATACAACCTCAATATAAAAAATCAATGGTATTTATACATATAAACAATGACCAATACATAAATGCATTTTTTAAAAATTGTGCTAATAGGGGCACCTGGGTGGCTCAGTGGGTTAAAGCCTCTGCCTTCGGCTTAGGTCATGATCTCAGGGTCCTGGGATCAAGCCCCACATCGGGCTCTCTGCTCAGCAGGGAGCCTGCTTCCCCTTCTCTCTCTGCCTGCCTCTCTGCCTACTTGTGATCTCCCTCTGGGTCAAATAAATGAATAAAATCTTTAAAAATAAATAAATAAATAAAACCTAAAAAAAAAAATTGCACTAATAGTACAAAAAGGAATAAAATACTTAAGGAATACATGTAACCAAGAAGGGGCAAGACTTTCACAGTGAAAACTACAAAATACAGTTGAAAGAAATTAAAGATCTAAATAAAACAGAAAGACAGCCCATGTTCATGGACTGGAAAAGGGAAACTTAATCTTTTTTGAGAGAGAGAGTGAGAGTGCAGGGAGAGGGGAAGAGAGAGAGAGAGAGAGAGAGACAGAGAGAGAATCTTAACCAAGCTCCACTCCTAGCATGGAGCCTGACCATGGTCTCAATCTCATGACCCTGAGATCATGACCTGAGCCAAAATCAAGTCAGACACAACCAACTGATCCACCCAGGTACCCTGGAAAACTGATATTAAGATGACAATACTCTCCTATTTACAGACTTAATCCAATAAAAACCCCAGATGGCTGTTTGCAGAAGTTGACAAGCTAATGTTATTATTCACATGGAAAGTCAAGGAACCCAGAACAATTTTAATACTCTTGAAACTTTAAAAAAAGTAAGGACTTCACAAGCTACAATAATTAAGAAAGTATGGTACTGGCATAAAGATAGCACATACATCAATGGAAGAGAATTCATAGTCAAGAAATAAACTCTTACATTTATGGTCAACTGAATTTTTTTAAAAAGCCAATAAAATAGAGTGGAAAAAGAATAATCTTTCAACTAATGGTGCTGGGACAACACCACACACACAAAAATTAACTCAAAGTTAACCACAATTTTAAATAAAAAAGCTAAAACTATAAAACTCTTAGAAATAAATCTTCATGGAGCACCTGGGTGATTCAGTTGGTTAAGCATCTGCCTTTGGCTCAGGTCATGATCCTGGAGTCCCAGGATGGAGTCCCATATCAGGCTCCTTGCTCAGCAGGGAGCCTACTTCTCCCTCTGCCTGTTGCTCCCCCTGCTTCTGCTGGTCAAGTGCTCACTCTCTATCTCATGAATAAAATCTTTAAAAAAAAAATACAATCTTAAAGAAATAAAACTAAACATCCACAGGGTGCCTGTGTGGCTCAATAGGTTAAAGCCTCTCTCTTCAGCTCAGGTCATGATCCCAGGGTCCTAGGATTGAGCCTAAGGTGCTGGGATCGAGCCATCTCTCTCTCTGCCTACTTGTGATCTGTCAAATAAATAAATAAAATCTTTTAAAAAACAAACAAACAAACACTTAAACATCCAAATACCATATGACCCAACAATTACATTCCTGGGCATTTATCTTAGAAAAAAGAAAACCTATGTTCAAATAAAAATCTGTACACAACTGTTCATAGCAGCTTTACTCATAATAGCCCAAACTGGAAACAGCCTGGAGGTCCTTCAACAAGTAAAATGTTGAGCCAACCTGTAGTAAATTCATTTCATGGAATATTACTGAGCAATAAAATGAAAAAACTGATACACAACAACTTGGATTAATCTCCAGAGAATTAGGCTGAGTGAAAAAAAGAAGAGAGAGAGAGAGAGAATGAATCCAGAAGATTACAAACCACAAAATTCCATCTCTATAACATTTCTGAAACAATGCAATGCTTAAAATGGTGAACAGATTAGTGACTACCAGGTGTTAGTGGTGAGAGTTACTGGAAGGGAGTGGGTATGATTATTAAAGGGATCCCTGTGCTAATGGAACTGTGCAGTATCTCTAGTAATGGTGAATACATGGCCCTATACATGTGTAAAAATGTATAGAACTGAACACGGACAGGTATAGGGAAATTTGTTCAATATAATTGGATTGTATTAATGTCAATATATCTGTAGTGATGTTGTTTTACAGTTTTGCACATGTTGCTATTGGAGTAAACTGGGTGAAGGATACAGGAGATCTCTATTATTCTTTACAACTGTATGTAATTCTACAGCTATCTCAATTTTAAAAAGTAATTGCTTCTCAGGGACAGAATTACATACAGGAAAGAATAGGGTACGGATTGCTGGTTTTCAGGAGAAACTTTATTGTTCTATTTTACCTTATTTGTAGGCATATATTATTGATTAAAAAGAAAGAACACCTTCTCCCTTAAATGAGGTATATATGTGAAGTATTTAACAATAAATGTTAGCTCTCTTTCCCTTCTATTTAAGGATGATGTAGACTAAGATGTCAATACTAAGTAGTCTAATTCTGAATACAGCCACCAGTAAATCATCCTATGAGATTATCAAGGGCTAAAATTGGAATCTTAAGGTATTCCTACAAAAATAACTACAAGACAATCTCTCACCATCACTGAAGAACTTTAAAACTAAGACTCCTAGTCCTTCTTCAGCAAGTTGAAAGAAGTAATTCCAGGGAAATCTAGAGGCAAAGTAATAGAGGATGTACAATAGGTTTGTTCTTAGATAGAAATCCTTTCATTATCATGGCGTTTTCTTATTAACTGCTCTTACTACTGCAAATATTGAGGGCTTGTGTGTTCAGTATATCATTTCAAGCATTCTCATCATTTAATCATCATACTGATGCTGAAAGATAGGTATCAGTTCCATTTTCAAGACAAAAGAGCTACAACCTAGAAATGTAATCAGAGAGCTAGTAAGCAACATGTCATTATTTCCCCCCATGTATGTTCAATTACAGAAATAAGGATTCTAGCCACTAACTCTGCATTATCTCATCTTAACAAAAGTGCCTAACAATTACTATAATGTGCACCTTCTACACAAAGAAGGTACCACTGGCTGAGTTTCTGACTGGTACTTGGGATTCTCTGAGTATCTGGGAATTCACTAGGACATTTTTAAGTCTCAAGCCCATTCATTTTATCAGTCACTAGCTTGCTCCCAATCATGATGTCTCCCCTACCATTCTCCACTCTATGGCCAACAACTACAGTATTGCTTTTCAAGCATTAAGGCTCCTTCCTTTCTACCAATTCACTTTACCAATCACCAATCCACAGGGCTACTGTAAAAAGACTCCAGAATGAGAACCTCCTTCCTATTTTCTTATTACATGTTCCTGGGCAATGCTGGTAAACACTCTTAATCATTCCCTAGTCCTCTACTTACACACACATACAAACACATACATACACCAATTCCATACCCACACTTCTCTTTAGATCTCTCCATGTCACTATCGTAATTCATGTCATCACATCTTCCCCAAGGTTAAAATCTGCTATATACCCCTTCCCTATGGTCTCAAAAGAAAAATGTTCCCAGTCTCCAAAACTAAGCCCCTTCTGTAACAGAATCCAATCTTTCTAGCAAAGGGTCCTTATTTTCTACATTGGCTCCACCCCTTCTGCTTCAAAAAAGCAAAATGTTTCCCTTTCCTGAGAAACACTTTTCACCTGAAATGTAGCCCTATGTACTCATCAGTTCAAACTGACATATACATTATATTTAATACCTACCATCATACCCTTGCCATTATGCAAGAAGCACCAGAAATAAAGGAAGTTTTTTGATGAGAACCCAAAAAATTAAGCAAGGAGGGTGTCATCAGGAAGATATAATTTGCCTTTCCTCCCTTTGAGAATCTTGCCAAGATAGTTTTCTCCTTCAATGGGGAAAGAGTGGAGAGAACAGGGAGAGCTATAAGTCAGCCTGAGGAGGCAAAAGGGACTGTGAGTAAAGGGGAAGACCAGGAAATCCCAAAAGGTAAGTAACTGGGACAGAAAGAGAGTATTTGTGGTCATTCCTGGCTTTTAGCAAGGAAAGGGAACACAAAGCACAAAGGAAAAAAGAACGAGGTAACGAGCGAAGGGGCCTAAGGCAGGAGGGAGCAAAAAACTAAAATACTCCCTAGCCTTTGAGAAACTGCCTGCTCCAATCTCTCCCTGGAACTGAAGTTTCACATATCTGTACATCCTAACATCAAGTAAGAACCAACTAATTCTCCTCAACCTCTCTGTTTTTCAGAAGTTCAACTTCTGAGACACCACTAATTCTCCCCTCTTCATCTTTGAATTCCTGGTGCCTATCTCATCTCCCTTTTATAATGTATCAGTTCAGTCCTCTCCCAACACCATTACCAATTCTACCACTTTAGTCCATGACCATATCAACTGTCATCTTAAGATTTCAGAAAGATCTCTGTGGCTTGTCCAAAATCACAGAATTAGTTATTTGCAGACCTGAGGCTGGTACCCAAGTCTTCTACATTATTTCCCTATGTTTCTTCAGAGCTAGATACTTGCAAATATTCTGAACTAGTAGCCCTTCCATTCATTCATTAGATATTTATTAAGTACTTAATATGTATAAGCATTACATATGGGAACTGGGGTGAAGGCATAATTAAAAATGCCACATCATTAGGATAGGTACAAATAAACCTAATATAAGACCTGAAGCTCTGATACAGACAAAGTTACAAAGGAATACAGAATAAAGTTTACTTACAACTGGGATGATCGGAAAAAGGTGAGATTTGAAATGGACCTTGACAAATGACCAAAGTTCCAATAAGCAGAAATGAAAGAAATGGTATTACTCCAAACCAAGAACATGAGCAAATACCAAGAAGCAAGAAAATACAGTGAAAACAATCATTTATTTTACCTAAATGATAAATAATGAACAAAGCTGTAAAGTTAAGGAATAAGGTATGGCCACACTGTGGAAGCTGTGAATAACAGGCTATGAGAGCCTTAACAAAAGCAAGGTCTTTGTAACCTTGGGCATATTACTTAACTTCTCTGCTATGCCTCCATTTTCTTGTCCATAGAATAAGACTAATAGAACCTGTTTAATAGGATTGTTGAATTAAATGAGTTAATACGTATAAGGCTTTTAGCACAGATTAAGTCCAAAGTAAATGATTATATAGTCAATAAGAAGTAAAACGATGCGTAAGCAAAGGAATAAGAATATAATTAAAGTGGTGTCTCTAAGGGAAAATCATCTCAGAAGATGGAACAGGAACATGTTACATGGCTGGTACCACAAAAACACTCCAAGCATGGACCTGACCTAGGGTGGAAGAGATGATATGTCACTTCTGACACTGTTATAAAAGACACCAGGGCCTCTTCCTTAGTCCATCCCTCTCTCTTTCTCTTCAGAAAGTCAGTTGCCATGTTGTAAGAACAGCCCTATGGAAGAGGCAAGGAACTGACACTTGCCAACAAACACATGGGTGAATTTGGAAGTGGATCCTACAGCCTTATTGACCCTTTATTTGACAGCAACTTGTAGAAGACCCTGAGCTGGAACCAGCCTGGTGAGCAATTCCCAGATTTCTGACCTTCAGAAACTATATGAAAACATAAGCATTTGTTTTAAGCTGCTTCAGTTTTGAGACAATTCACTAAACAGGAATAGATCACTAATACAATTATTGAAAAGCAAAACTCATAAATTCTTGCAAACTTATAGAATAAAGAGGGCAGAACTGAGTCTCAATTCAAAAACTAAGATTTCTAAGTTATATTTAACACCTGAAATTAAATTTTTGGTTGCCGGGGCGCCTGGGTGGCTCAGTGGGTTAAAGCCCCTGCCTTCGGCTCAGGTCATGATCCCAGGGTCCTGGGATCAAGCCCCGCATCAGACTGTCTGCTCCGCGGAGAGCCTGCTTCCTCCTCTCTCTCTCTCTCTCTCTCTGCCTGCCTCTCTGCCTACTTGTGATCTCTGTCTGGAAATAAATAAATAAAATCTTTAAAAAAAAATTTTTTTTTGGTTGCCAAGGCATCCATTCCAGAAGATGTCCATCTTGAATAAATATAGCACCAGTTACATGACAATTACTAGCAAATCAGCATGATAAGGAATTAAGCCATCCCTCCTCATAAAGGTCCCTCTGTCAAAAAAACCCTTGATAACCTATATAACTGACCATCTGAGTGACCCAGCTTCTTTCTTCTGGTACCCTAATTCCCACTCTTGGGCTTTAAATTAGCCAATAAAGAACGAAGCTCCAAAAACCCTATATACATCACTCTCAGAATATAATAAAGGCAGACCCCAGGTTCTCTTGTCTCCTTCTCCCTCAGACTCCCTCAGCCTTGCAGCATGGCCCTTGGGTGTGCAATATACCTTCCAAGACCTGAGTAATAAATCTCATTCTTCAAAGTTCCTTGATGGGTTTTTGTTGAAGTACATCCTGCAATCATAATAACCACAGGGTCTGTTCAGCCACAACAGTGGCTCTGGTTGGAGGAAATGGATTGCTACAAGTAATGTGGCAGCCAGGCAAGGTGCCTCAGGCACTCCTAGCCAAGCATCACTATGAATAGGCTGAGACCAACACAACCCAGAAGAAACAGTGAGGGCTTAGTGGACTAAGAATATGCAATTGATGACCTCATAATACACAGAGTTTAAACTGAGCTCAAGGAAAAGTCAGCTATATAGCAGAGACAACTAACATAAATCTATAAGATTGCAGAGAACAAATCTGTAAAGTGAGAAAAAGCACAAGATCAAAAAAAAGGACATGACAGAGAAAGAGTAAAGAGAAGTAAATATGGGGTGCCTAGGTGGCGGCTCAGTTGAGCATCCAACTCTTGATTCTGGCTCAGGTCATGATCTCAGGGTTATGAGATTGAGCCCAGAGTTCAGCTCTCCTCTCAGTGGGGAGTCTGCTTAAGATTCTTTCCCTCTCCTCCTGCCCCTGACCCCACCTCATGCACTCATAATCTCCTCTCTATGTAAAAACAAATCTTTAAAGAGAAGTAAATGAGCAGATGCAAGACAGAGAGAGAATGAGGAGAGGAACAGTCTGGGATACTTGCCCCCCACCCCAAGAAGAATTAAAAGAAAGTGATAAATGTGTGAAATGCTACAGTGACCATGAGTTAACAAGTTCATGTAATTCCTTGATTTCTTTTCACATTTGAATATTTCTGGAATTGGAATGTGTCTTACAATCAATAGGTATGTCTGACATAGGTTTCTTTTCTTCCTTTATGATCAGTTACAATATTCACAGTGTCTGACAATCAATTATATTCCAGAAGCAAAGAAACATAATGATAAGGAAGTTGAACCAGTATATATGGACTATTTTTTTCAAGGAGTTTCTTTTCTTTCTTTCTTTTTCTTTCTTTCTTTCTTTCTTGTTTTCTTTAAAGGAGGAGGAGTCAAAAAGAAGGCACTTAGAGACATCTGGGTGGCTTAGTCAGTTAAGCCCAGCTGTTGATTTTTCACTCAGGCAATAATCTCACGGTCATGAGATCAAGCCCCTAACACCCCTCCCCCTGCGCACACACACACCATGGGCTCTGCGCTAGGCATGGAGCCCCCTTAAAACACTCTCTCTCCCCTCCCTCTGGTCCTCCCCACTACTGGAATGCTCTCTCTTGGAGGAAAAAAAAAAAGGAAGCACAGTGTTTGCTTTTCAAAATTTTGTTTTAGTATGATGAGATAAGCATGTTTCTGAGCAAGGAACTTAGAAACAGCTTACAAAGGTAATGGCTTGAATGCCAAGACAAACACAATTCAGAGGAGGAAAAGATGTACTCACAAATACAGTTACAATCATCTAAATATCATTAATGTAGTATTTCCAGACACTGTGGTGTAAGTTGGTTCACGCAGTTTGGCCACGGTTAGCTTCGGACTCGGACTCCTCTCCTACTGACCCAGGAATAGAAGAATCAGAAACACTTTAGCATAGAAAGGAGAAGCGTGGCAACAGAGATATCTTGGGGGGGGGGGGGGGGCACATCCATTCCAATATCCACCGCTGTCTTCGAGTGTTACACGACAGTCAAAAACAGACAATGCCAAACTCTAGCGAGGGTAAATATATCTCACACGCTAGTTCCAGATTCAACTCCTGCTCACTCACTTCCGTCACCTCTCCCCCTTCCCAGGGAAGTGGCTCTCCCCTCCGCGGACGCAGTGGTTATTCTTCAGGCCCTTCCATCCCACTGGGAAGGCGCCCTCGACCGCCCGCGGACGACTCAGTCCGCACACCTGGGCAAGAAACAGACCTCAGAAGAGGCAAACCGCAACGCTTGTTCTATCTGTTCACCGCAAACCTGCCGCAGCCTAGCGAAAGATCACCGTCTACACAGCGCCCACCTCTCATCCCTACCAGCCTGAGGCCAGCCACGCACTCCTAGCGCCCCGTCTGCCCGGCCCATGGGGAAGAGAGGGAAGCGGAGACAGGCTGGCGCGGGGTGGGGGGAGGGCTCCAGAGTGACCAGGAATAACAGCGGGCCTGGTCTCACGCAGGTTCCCAACCCGTAACTTCCTTACCTTCCGTCCACTACAGATACCGCGGCGGGGCATCTCTCCGCACACCGCGGGCGCCCACGCGCTGAGGATCCCCCAGACTCGCGCCTCTCCGTCCAGGGACCGGAAGGCTGCCAGCTTCCCAGCGCTCAGGGCGCACCGTATAGCGCTCAGCAATTGGCTGGCGCTGGGACAGGGGACGGGATTTCGCCGGCGCCCTCCCCTCCCGGCGCCGTGCGCCACGCGTGCGTTGTGATTGGAGAACGTTCGGATATGGGGCGGGACTTTTCAGCCTCTTGACTCCACAGACTTCATATGGGTTGTGATCACTGTGGTTAGTGTTCACCACCTGAGTATGGAAAGGGGTGCTCCGCTGCTCATGGCACTTATCCCCGAGGCTCGGGATTTTGCGGAGTGAGCGCTGGACGGGCTGCATTGCTGCCCATGGAGTTACTGGTTGGAGAGATGCTGGGCGGGTTTTTGGCAGCGGGGGTTGGGAGGGGGCAGGAGTTTTTCAAAAAAAGTTCTTAGGCAGTCTGTTTTGTCAAGCAACAACTGACCTTAAAAACTCGAGGGGCCTCCGGATGTGTCTAGAGATCAAAATGGAGTCTCTCATGTCCAGCAGGGGCCTGTGTCAAGTAATGACACAGTAGTTAAAGTTACTACAACCGGGAGTTATCGCTAGGATCCGTGGTCAGCGGACACCAAGAACTGATAATGAGCAGAACCAAAGGAAGTCTCCTGGGGCCCAAGACCTATTAAATCCCTTTTAAAAGGGGAGGATTTTGGCAGCAAACTGTCAGATTCGATTCTTCAGACCTGACCCCTCTATATCTGACCACTTCAAGAAGGCAACTGCCGCCCAAGGCTGTGGCAGGATTCATCTCCACACAGAACCAAGATCCTTCACTGCTTGAACATAATAAGCAGTAAGTGCTGAGAACTGACCAGACCAGACAGAGGCCCTATCTCAACTATGTGCCCTAGACTAACTTAGCATTTAGTTCATTGACTTCCTACACCTTTTTATTATCTTGTTTGTTGTATGGTTTGTCTTATGCTCTCCTCTGTGTGCTGTGTAAGAAGCCAAGTGTAATCAATCACACGGTGAGATATTGAGTTTGGAATCCTGAACCTGCTTTATAATTGTGATTTAACTTTGTTTTATGATTGAATAAAGCTGACATTGTGGAAACACATATCTCGGGTGTGTGCATTCATAGCATGCTGATGACAGTGGCTGTCAGTTAAGCCTCCAACTCCTGATTTCAGCTCAGGTCTTGATCTCAGGATGGTGAGTTCAAGCCCAAGGCTCCCAGTGTGGAGCCTACTTAAAAAACAAACAACAAAGAAAACTTTGAAGTAGGATACAAATTCAATAATACTTAACGAGTGGTTCTAGCTGCTGAAACCAAAAGAAAGGAGTGTTCTTCCCCCGTCTGCTGAAATGGGAGTAGGTTTTGTATCCAGGGCAGAAATTCTCAAATTTAAGGCACATTAAAATCCCCAAGAAGATTTGCTGTAATAGGGATGACTAATTTCGGATTCTGTATGTGTAAGGTGGTGCCAGAGAACTTGTATTTCTGAGAAGTTCCCAGATGATACTTGATGGGGAGAACAAAGATAACAGAAACATAGAAAAAAGTTAAACTTCCTTCCAACTTAAAGCCCATTGACAAGTACTTGAGAGACAGGCAGAAGCATAGCTGCTTTGATGTTAATACTTTGCTAGTGGTGAAAGACAACCTTAGTTTAACATTAGCCTGACCACCAGGATCCTGTAAGTCACCTTTAACTCAAAAATTCCTTTGGAAACTTCCTTTATCACTATCCACCCCCACCAAGATATATGTTAGCAATCATCCTCCAAGCATATCACTCACTGATACATATCTAAAGGGTCTCATGACTAAGGACAATATAGTAAATGACCTTATACTGAACAGTATAGTTAATGACCTTTTCCTAACAACAGCTAGCCTCTCTAGGTCTTCGGAATCCTTGCTTCCAAATTTCTGAAAGACTTAAACTATCCCTAACTCCCTCCAAACTTGAAAGTATATAATCAGCCACATCTCACAACCCCAGTACAACTCTTTCTGCCAACAAGTCCTGTTCCTGTGCTTTAATAAAACCATTTTTTTCCCACCAAAGACATCTCAAGAATTCTTTCTTGACTGTTTGCTGCCAAGCCCTAACATTTTTCACATCAATATTATTGATGCTGGTCCTATAACGCACTTTGGAATTAGAGGCAACCACCATTTCTTAGATCCCACAAGTGTCTCAGCACTTAGAGAAGTAAATATAAAAACACAAGTAGAAGAGGAGTAGGACTAAATAGAAGCTGAATTAGATGACGAAGTTTAACTAGGTAGGAATATTCTATAATAAAAGTGCCTGTTGTAGAAAAAACTAAATGATGATTTAAGCAAGTTGAGGAAGGGTCAACCTGGGGAAGAGAAAAGGATTCTTAATAGTACCCTCAAAAGTACAGTGGAAGTAGGGTTTGGTCTTCTGCTTCAATTTATCCATTTTCCCTCTACATTTACCATTATTGCCTCAATTAGGCCTTATGACACAGTTTGACCATCTTATTGCGTCTCTGCTTTGGCTCTCAATTTTATATCTATAATCAGACCTCTCCATGCTGCTCAGCTATAGCACTATTACACTACCTGTCTGTCATTGCCACCTGAATGTCTGAGAAACTCTTCAACCTAAATGTTTCTCCTCCCTAAATAAGATAATTCTCCATCTCAGTAGTGGCACTGACGTCTACCCAGTAGCTCATACTGAAACCTGGGATTTTCATGAATGTTTTTGTCCCTCTTATCAAAATCCGGCCTGTCCCACCTCCCATTTATAAATTTCTCACTTATTTACTCATTCTCCACTGGCACTACCATATCTCAGGCCACTAATTTCTTATATCCAAACTATTAGGTAGCTTCTAACCAGTATCCACTAATCTACTCTTTTTTTTTTTTAAAGATTTTATTTATTTATTTGACAGAGAGAAATCACAAGTAGATGGAGAGGCAGGCAGAGAGAGAGAGAGAGGGAAGCAGGCTCCCTGCTGAGAGCCTGATGCGGGACTCGATCCCAGGACTCTGAGATCATGACCTGAGCTGAAAGCAGCGGCTTAACCCACTGAGCCACCCAGGCGCCCTCCACTAATCTACTCTTGCCCCATCTACCATATACATATTATCCATTCTCCACAAATACATTCCAGTGATGTCTATGCTGTCCATATTAGTCTTCCTTTCAATTGCCAAATGTACCCTGCTGCCTCTGGGTCTATGGATTTGCTACTCCATTTGCCTGAAAGGCTCTGGGCTCCTTCTATCATGTCACTTCATATACAGCTATTGAAAATTGTTGACCCTAGGAGATAGGCACATAGAGGTTTAATATATTATTCCTTCTACATTTCAAATCTTTGAAAATAATTTTTTAAAATTTTAAGCTGAGATTTTTAAAAACCAAAATGAAAAAAAACCTCAGAAATTGATCTTAGTTTCTCTGAACTCCCAAAGCTGAGCTTCCCTATGCATTTCTATGCACCCTTTGAAGCTGTTATAATAATCATAATCTAAACAATCATAATTATCATCTGGTTCCACCTCTGCACTATAAGGTCATACCATTTCTGTCTTCTTGACTTTTATACACCCAGCACTCAGCACAATGTCTTCCATGTACAAAGCACTCAAATATTTGCTTGAATGAATGAATAAACTAATAATTATTAAATAATTATTTATAATAATTTGCTCAAGGTATCACAGCTACAAAGTGTTTAGGATTAGAAGTCAGGTGTGACACCAAGGTCCATGTTTTCTCCATTCTACCATTCATAATTAGTATAATTATTAGGAATTTTCAATTGAACATAGAGGCTCAGGAAAAGTGAATTATCCATAAGATAAGCTATGCAGGATGCATTTTTGAATATTGCCCAATCTTGTCAACAAATATTCAATGCCACAACAAGTGGGAAGGGGCTCCTGGGTGGCTTGGTGGGTTAAAGCCTCTGCCTTTGGCTCACATTTTCTTCCCAGGGTCCTGGGATCGAGCCCCACATCAGGCTCTCTGCTCTACAGGGAGCCTGCTTCCTCCTCTCTCTCTCTGACTGCTTCTGCCTACTTGTGATCTCTATCAAATAAATAAATAAAATCTTCAAAAAATTTGTTTAAAAAAAAGAAAAGCAAGAGGGAAAATTTTCTTCCAGCTCTTCTCATTAAACTTTGGCCTAGTTCTTGTTTTGCAGGTATCTGGGGTTTTTTATGTGTGGTTTTTCACTCTACTTATAAGGATCCTAAGTATTCCATGAAAGGGCAATTGGAGTCTGTGATGGGGGCAACAGTCACAAGAGATCTCTACTATACCACCAGAGCAGCTCTTCTTCCCTCTGTTTTAAAAATAGGGTGGACTTCATATAAAGAAAAATATACATAAGGGAGAAATGTTTGAATTCTGCTAATCTGGTCTATATCCTTCTCTAGCCTAATAGTTAAGAATGCAGCGGACTGCAACTGAAGTCAAGATTTGAATGTGAAAAAAAAAAATGAAACTGTAAAGATATCAGAATGAATCATAATCAAAATTCATTTGTAATCTTGGGGGAGTGTTTCTAACTACGACTCAAAATTCACTATTCATGATAGAAAAGATATATTTCTCATAATAAAAAAAGATTGATAAATCCAAATGTATAAAAGCCTTATTTTATGCATGGTAAAAACTACAACAAGCAAAGTAAAAGTCAAATAACACAATAGGAAGAATATCTGATACTCCTCTCATATAAAAAGAATACTTCCCTAGAATATATAAATTGCTCTTGAAATCAGAAAAAAGAATGACAAAAAAACCAAAATGGGCAAAAAATATAAAGTGTTATAAAAAAGGACACAAATACCCTTTATATATATGAAAAATATGACACTTCAATCGTGAGAAATACAAAGTAATACTGCACACCAGAAATAGTGACTGAAATCTAAATATTTGGTTAAACACATTAGGGTAAAGGCATTCTCATAAACTGCTAATGGAAGTACAAAATCATAACACCCTTATCAAGGGGACTTTGGCAATGTTTTCCAAAATTACGAGTGCATTTTTCCTCTAAGCTAGTAATCACACTTCTAGGAATTATTTCTACAGTTATACATTAACACATGTAAAATTCAATTAACAAACATATAGTCCATCATTAGTTTTTGATGTAGTATTCATTAGTTGCATATAACACCCCGTGCTCATCAGATCATGTGCCCTCCTTAATGCCCATCACCCAGTTACTCCATCCGCCTGCTCCCCTCCCTTCCTCTACCCTCAGTTTGTTTCCCCGAGTCAAGAGTCTCACATGGTTTATCTCCCTCTCTGATTTCTTCCCATTCATTTTTCCTTCCCTTCCCCTACAGCCCTCTGTGGTATTCCTTATATTTCACATATGAGTGGAACAGTATGACAATTTTTTTCTCTGATTTATTTCACTTAGTGTAATCCTCTCCAGTCCCATCCGTGTGGATGCAAATGGTAGGTATTCATCCTTTCTGATGATTGCTTAATATTCCATTATATATATGAACCACATCTTTATCCATTCATCTGTTGCCTCCAACATCTCAGCTCATTCCACAGTTTGGCTATTGTGGACATCGCTGCTATGAACATTTGGGTGCAGGTCCCCCTTCTTTTCACTACATCTGTATCTTTGGGGTAAATATCCAGTAGTACAATTGCTGGGCTGTAGGGTAGTTCTACTTTTAACTTCTTGAGGAACCTCCATACTGGAAAAAAAAAAAACTTATTTTATATGGAGTTTTATTCTGTATAGAGGGGAGGAACCAGGTGATTGTCATGAAGGAAATAAGACTTCTGCAGATCTACCTCTTAATATTGTTCTGATTTGGGGGGGTTCCTGGGTGGTTCAGTCATTAAGTGTCTGCCTTCAGTTCAATTCATGGTCTCAGAGTCCTGGGATCGAGCTCCACATCTCCCTCCTCCATTCCCCCTGCTTGTATTCCCTCTCTCGCTGTCTCTCTCTCTGTCAAATAAATATATAAAATATTTATATATATATATATGTGTGTGTGTGTGTGTATATAATATATATCATAATATATATAGTTTTGATTTTTGAACTGAACATATAATATAAAATATATAAAATAGACTGAAAAATTAAGAAAAATGTATAGTATGTCCTGCAGTAATGACAGTTCATAACTGTAAATATAGTGAAAACTACTAGATAATGTACTTTAAAGGGTGAATTTTAGGGTATTTGCATTATATCTTAATAAAACAGTTATTTAAGAAAATTGGTCAGGGACTGATAGCATCAGCAGCATCTGGGGAATTTTTAGAAATGCAAATTCTTGGGCCCCATCCTAGACTGACTAAATCAGAATTTTTATGGGTGAGAGCTGGCAATCTGTTCTGACATGCCCTCCAAGTGATTCTGAAGCATGTTCCACTTTGAGAACAATAAATAGATGGAATTGCTAAGGGTAACAGGTTCTTGCACAGCAGTAATCTGAAGGCATCTCACTAAGAAATCCACACACTCAGGGTAGGAAGAGAAATTGTCTTCAATCTTCTTTTTTTAATCATAAAAACCAACAATGTGAACAATCATAATAATATTAATGTATGTATGCAGGCTCTGTATTTATTCTTCTACATGAAAATAAGAGTCTAACCTGCGACATTAGCGCATAACCAGGTACATAGTAAGTTCTCAAAAGCTGTTAGTTATCACTATTATTTACTTAAGATTTCTTTGTTAATATTCTTATTTATTATTACAATTTTGTGGTTTACTATTCACTTCAGATCATCTTTTTTAGAGTGTCTTTTTACAGTTTCATTGAGACATAAGTGACATACAGAACTGTATAAGCTTAAAGTGTACAGCATACTAATTTGACTTATATATATTCTAAAATGATTACCACAGCAATTTTAGTTAATATAAATAATCTCATATAGATATTTTAAAAAAAAAGAAAAAGGAAAAATTGTGGGTTTTTTTCCTTGTGGTGAGAACTCTTAGGATCTACCATCTTAAAAACTTTCAAGGGAGGGGACCTGGGTGTCTTATTCAGTTGAGCACTGGACTCTTGATTTTTGCTGGGGTTGTAATTTTTAGGTACTGGGGTCCAGCTCTTCATCAGGCTATATACTTGGCTCTGAGTCTGCTTCTCCCTTTCCCTCTGATCCTCCCCCACTCACGCACATGCATACAATCTCTCTCTCAACTAAATAACTAAAATCTTAAAAAAAAAACTTTCAAGGGGTGTCTGCGTGGCTTAGTTGGTTAAGCATCTGACTCTTGCTTTTGGTTCAGGTCACGATCTCCTGGGTTGTGGGAGTAAGCCCCACATCAAGTTCCAGGCTCAGAGGGGAGTCTGCTTGATGATTCTCTCCCTTTGCCCCTCCCCCTCCCTATCCCTCCCTCTCTCTCTGTCTCTCATACATAGATAAATCTTAAAAAAAAAAAAACCCTCCAAATTATACATTTCTAGTATTTGCTTATCTCATAAATTGAATTTGTATCTTTTTTTCAATCCTAAAAATATTTTTTTCATTTTAATTCATTAATTAACATACAATGTATTATTGGTTTCAGAGGTAGAGGTTAGTGATTCATCAGTCTTATATAATACCCAGTGTTCATTACCTCACATGTCTTCCCTAATATCTTTCACCCAGTTACCCTATCACCACACACCCCTCCTCTGCAGCAACACTCAGTTTGTTTCTTATGATTGAGTCTCTTACAGTTTGTCTCCCTCTCTGGTTTCATCTTGTATTATTTTTCCTCTCTGTGACCCTGTGTTTTGTTTCCTAAGTTCCACATATGAGTGAAATCATATGATCTCACTAGTTCCATCCATGTCATTGCAAATGGCAAGATTTCATTTTTTTTTTTGATGGTGGAACTACATATATATCATACCATCTGTATCCACTAATCTGTCAATGGACATCTGGATTCTTTCCATAGTTAGGTTATTGTGGACATTACTGCTATAAACTACAGGGTGTAGGTATCCCTTCAGATCCCTAACTTTATATCTTTGGGGTAAATTCTTAGTAGTAAAATTGCTGGGTCATAGGGTAGCTCTATCTTCAACTCTTTGAGGAACCTCCATACTGTTTTCCAGAATGGATGTACAAGCTTGCATTCCCACCAACAATGTAAGAGGGGTCCCCTTTCTCCCCATCCCTGCCAACATCTGTCATTTCTGACATATTAATTTTAGCCATTCTGACTGGTGTGAGGTGGTATCTCATTGTGGTTTTGATTTTTATTTTCATGATGCCAAGTGATGTTGAGCATTTTTTCATGTGTCTGTCGGCCATCTGTATGTCTTTTTTGGAGAAATGTCTGTTAATGTCTTCTGCCCCTTTCTTTTTTTTTTAATATTTGATTTATTTATTTGAGATAGAGAGAGAGCATGAGAGGGGAGTGGTTAGAGGGAGAAACAGACTCCCCACTGAGCAGGGAGCCTGATGTGGGACTCCATCTGGGGACTCCAGGATCATACCTGAGCTGAAGGCAGTTGCTTAACTGACTAAGCCACCCAGGCGCCCCTCTTTTGCCCATTTCTTAACGTTCTTTAATTGTTCTTTAAGAGTTAGTTTCATACCTAATAATAAATAATAAATAAATAACAAAGAGTTAAGATTAATTGTTCTTTGAGAGTTAGTTTCATACACTCTTTATAGTTCTTGGAAAATAGCCCTTTCTCTGACATGTCATTTGCAAATATCTTCTCCCATTCTGTTGGTTGTTTTTTGGTTTTATCAATTGTTTCCTTTCCTGTGTAAAAGTTTTTTATTTTGATGAAGTCCCAATTGTTCATTTTTGCTTTTGTTTCCCTTGCCTTTGGAGATGAGACTAGCAAGAAGTTGCTGTGGACAAGGTTGAAGAGGTTGCTGCCTCTATACTCCTCTAGGGTTTTGATGGATTCCTGTCTCACATTTAGGTCATTCATCCATTTTGATTTTATTTGTGTATGGTGTAAGGAAGTGGCCCAGTTTCATTCTTCTGCCTGTGGTTGTCCAATTTTTCCAGCATCATAATTGAAGAGATGGTCTTTTTTCCACTGGATATTCTTTCCTGCTTTGCCAAAGATTGACTATATAGTTGAGGGTCCATTTCTGAGTTCTTTATTCTGTTCCATTGACCTATGTGTCTGTTTTTGTGCCAATACTATGCTGTCTTAATGATTATACCTTTGTAATAGAGCTTGAAGTCCAGCATTGTGATGCCACCAGCTTTGGCTTTCTTTTTCAATATTCTTTTGGCTATTTAGGGCCTCTTGTGATTCCATAAAAATTTTAGGATTATTTGTCACAGCTATGTGGGAAAAGTTGATGGTATTTTGATAGGGATTGCATTGAATGTATAGATTACTCTAGGCAGCATAACCATTTAAAAGTTATTTGTTCTTCCAATCCATGAGTATGAAATATTTTCCATTTCTTTGTGTCCTCTTCAATTACTTTCATGAGTGTTCTATAGTTCTATAGTTTTCTGAGTACATATCCTTTGCAGTATACTGTCTTGGTGATTACAGCTTTGTAACAGAGCTTGAAGTCTGGAATTTTGATGCTACCAACTTTGATTTTCTTTTTCAACATTCCTCTGGCCATTCAAGGTCTTTTCTGATTTCTCTGCATTGATTTTATATCCTGCCATGTTGCTGAATTCCTGTATGAACTGTAGCATTTTGAGGTGGAGTCTTTTGGGTTTTCCACATACGATATCATGTCATCTGCAAAGAATGAGAGTTTAACTTCTTTGTCTATTCAGATTCCTTTTATTTCTTTTTGTTGTCCGATTGCTAAGGCTAGGACTTCTAGTACTATGTTGAACAACAGTGGTGAGGGTGGACGTCCCTGCCATATTTTTGACCCTATTAGAGGAAATGCTCTCAGTTTTTCCCCACTGAGAATGATATTCACTGTGAGCTTTTCCTACATGGCTTTTTATGGTATTGAGGTATGCTCCCTCTATCCCTACATTCTGAAGAGGTTTTTTTTTTTTTTAAGATTTTATTTATTTATGTGACAGAGAGAGATCACAAGTAGGCAGAGAGGCAGGCAGAGAGAGAGAGGGAAGCAGGCTCCCTGCTGAGCAGAGAGCCCAACATGGGGCTCAATCCCAGGACCTTGAGATCATACCTGAGCTGAAAACAGAGGCTTAACCCACTGAGCCACCCAGGCACCTCTGAAGAGTTTTAATCAAGAAAAGGTGCTATGCTTTGTCAAATGCCTTTTCTGCATCTATTGAGGGGATCATATGGTTCTTTACTTTCTTTAATGAGATAGTGCATTACATTGATTGATTGCGGATGTTGAACCACCCTAGCAACTCAGGAATAAATCCCACTTGGTCATGATGAATAATCCTTTTAATGTCCTGTTGGATCTATTGGTTAGTATTTTGGTGATAATTTTGGCATCCATGTTCAACAGGTATTTTGGTCTGTAATTCTCCCTTTTGGTAGGGTCTTTGTCTGGTTTGGGGATCAAGGTATTGCTGGCCTCATAGAAAGAGTTTGGAAGTTTTCCTTCCATTTCAAGTTTTTCTTCCATTTCTATTTTTTGAAGCAGCTTCAGAAGAATAGGCATTAATTCTATTTTAAATGTTTGGCAGAATTCCCCTGGGAAGCCATCTAGCCCTGAGCTAGATGTTGTTGGGAGATTTTTGATTACTCCTTCAATTTCCTTGCTGGTTATGGGTCTGTTCAGGTTTTCTCTTTCTTCCTGTTTCACTTTTTATAGTTTATATGTCTCTAGGAGTGCATCCATTTCTTCCAGATTGCCTAATTTGTTGGCATATAATTACTCATAATATGTTCTTATAATTATTTGTACTTCTTTGATGTTGTGATTGATCTCTTTTCTTTCATTCATGATTTTTTTTAACATAAATGGGTTCTTTCTCTTTTCTTTTTGATAGATCTGACCAGGGGTTTATCAATCTTACTCTTTTTTTTTTTTTTTTTTTTTCAAAAGAATGATCTCTTATTTTCGTTGACCTGTTCTACTGTTCTTTTGGTTTCTATTTCATTGACTTCTACTGTAATCTTAATTATTTCTCTTCTCCTACTGGGTTTAGGCTTCATTTGCTGTTCTTTCTCTGGCTTCTTTAGGTGTAAGTTTGATTGTATATTTGAGACCTTTCTTGTTTCTTGAGAAAGGCTTGTATTGCTCTATCCTTTGCTCTAGGACCACATTTGCTGCATCCCAAAGGTTTTGAACAGTTGTATTTTCATTTTCATTTGTTTCCATGAATTTTTTAAATTCTTTAATTTCAAGATTGCCTCATTCATTCTTTAGTAGGATTCTCTTTAGCCTCCATGGATTTGAAGTCTTTCCAATTTTCCTCTTGTAATTGAGTTCCAGTTTCAAAGCATTGTGGTCTGAAAATATGTAGGAAATAATCTTATTCTTTTAGTACTTGATCTGATTTGTGACCCAGTATGTGATCTATTCTGTAGAATGTTCCATGTGCACTCAGGAAGAATATTATTCTGTTGCCTTAGGATAGAATGTTCTGAACATACCTGTGAAGTCCATCTGGTCCATTGTGCCATTCAAAGCTCTTTTTTCCTTGTTGATCTTCTGCTTAGACATTCTGCCCATTGTAGTGAGTATGGTGTTAAAATCCCCTAGTGATATCGTATTATTATTGAGGTGTTTCTTTTTATTTTATTATTAATAGGCTTATATAGTTGGCTGTCCCCTTGTTAGGGGCATAAATATTTACAATTGTTAAATCTTCTTGTTGGTTAGACCGTTTAATTATGATATAGTGTCCTTCCTCATTTCTTACTACAGCTTTTGTTTGAAAATCGAATTTGTCTGATAAAGGATTGCAACCCACCTTTCCTTTGTTGTCCATTAGCATGATAAATAGTTTTCCTCCCGTCCTTTAAATCTGGAGGTGTCTTTGGGTCTAAAATTTATCTCTTACTGACAGCATATTGATGGATCTTGTTTTTTTTTTTTTTAATCGAATCTGTTGCACTGCATCTTTTGATTGGGGCATTTAGCCCATTTGCATTCAGAGTAACAATTGAAAGATGACTTTAGTGCCTTGTATTACATGTAAAGTGATGGTTATTTTATATTGCCTCAAGTCTTTTCTGGTCTATGTTACTCTGGGACTCTGTCTTTGTTTAGAGGATCCCTTGTAATATTTCTTGTAGGGTTGGTTTGGTGATCACAAATTCTTTAATTTCTGTTTGTCCTGGAAGCTTTTTATTTCTCTTTCTATTTTGAATGACATCCTAGCTGGATAAAGTATTCTTGGTTGCATATTTTTCTAATTTAGCACCCTGAGTATATCATGCCAGTTCTTTCTGGCCTGCCCAGTCTCTGTGGATAGGTCTGATGCCAGTCTAATGCTTCTACCCTTGTGGGTTGCCAACCTCATGTCCTGAGCTGCTTTCAGGATTTTCCCTTTGTCTCTGATATTTCTTAAGTTTCACTTTTATATTTTGGGGTATTGACTTATTTTTATTGATACTGATGGTTGTTCTCTGTACCTCCTGGATCTTGATGCCTGTCTCCTTCCCCAAATTAGGGAAGATCTCTGCTATAATTTTTTTATGTGTATTGTCAATATTTTTAATTTTGGAAAACATTTATTTTTCATAAAGACTTAATGTATAATGGGTTTACTTTTATTTTAAAGTGTTTGAATTTGGGGCACCTGGGTGCCTCAGTCATCATGCATCTGCCTTCAGCTCAGGCCACGATCCCAGGGTCCTGGAATCGAGCCCCACATGGGCCTCCCTGCTAAGTGAGAAGCCTGCCTTTCCCCCCTCCCCTGTTTGTGTTCCCTTTCTCTGCTATAATTTGCTCTAATACACCTTCTGCCCCTCTCTGCCTCCTCTTTCCTCTTCTACTGGGATCCCAATATTCTAATATTGTTTCACTCTAAGGTATCACTTATCTCTCAAATTCTCCCCCATAGTCCAGTAGTTGTTCATCTCTCTTTTTATCAGCTGCTTTGTTCTCCATCATTTGGTCTTCTATATCACTAATTCTCTCTTCTGCCTCATTCATCCTAGTAGTTAGAGCCTCCATTTTTAAATTGTATCTCATTAATAGCCTTTTAAAATTTCAAGTTCATTGAATCTTAGTTCTCTTATTTCTCCAGAGAGGAATTCTCTAGTGTCTTCTATGCTTTCTTGCAATCCCAACTTTATAATCATTATTCTGAATTCAAGTTCCAACACCTGACATATGCCCACACTGATTAGGTCCCTGACAGTAAGTACTGACTCTTGTTCTCTTTTTTTTTTTTTTTTTTTTTTTTTTTTTTTTTTTTTTT